>NW_026931647.1:0-47070 GCF_032062105.1 Saccostrea cuccullata
ATAACTTCAACTTATGAATTTGTCAATTGTTGTGATTTTGTAGGCATATAGTTCCCTCCGTACCCTGTTAAATTCTAAAATCAAATAGTTTTAGAATAAAAGTAGAAAAGGTGTTCTTACTGTGAATCATATTGATAAGTAACCACTGTACCCATTGTAACCCGGCTACATTGATAGTCCTTCAGAAATTTTCTACTTTCATTTTCCAATGGCTTTGTACTGTACCCTAATTGTAACCTTATTGGTAAAGGATAAATAGAGGTGTACCCTAGGGTACAAAAGTATCACCTAAACACAGTACCAATTTCTTGCCATATATGTTTGATAGGGTCAATCCTTAAGGTACTAGAATGAAATCTAAGAAACAGTTTTAAAAGTTACATATTAATGATGCATAGACATTAAGCATATGTTGAAAGACAAAAGAGCTATAAAAAGAGCTAACTTTCTAAGTTTCGGAATGACCTTGACCTTTGACCTTTACATGAATTTTAAGCTCAAAGGTCAATGAATCTTATGCAATTGAGCTCATGTCTCTCTATACCTTCTCGTTTTGAAAATTTTTAATTATTTGTAAAATTCAAAGACTTTAGGGGCAATAACTCATTGAAGAAGTCACCGAAGACTTTTGCAATGAATATTTTTCTAGAATCCTCTCAATTAGTCGAAGACTTTAGTGGAAGGTTTCATATTTGTACAGTTTATGGTTTCGCAGTATTAGCGATAACAAGGTTTTCCGCACAAAGGGCTATAACTTCTAATAGGGTCAATCTTACGCAATATTAATTGAATCTTTAAAATAGCTTTAAAAGTACATATTAATGATGCCAAGACAGTTTGTATATGTTAAAAGACAAAAAAAAGATATAAAAAGAGCTTAATTTCTAAGTTTTGAAATGACCTTGCCCTTTGACCTTTGCATGAATTTTAAGCTCAAAGGTCAATGAATCTTATGCAGTTGGGCTATGTCTCTATACCTTCTCGTTTTGAAAATTTTTAATTATTTGTAAAATTCAAAGACTTTCAGGGGCAATAACTCATTGACGAAGTCACCGAGACTTTTGCAATGAATAGATTCCAGAATCCTCTCAATTAGTCGAAGACTTTAGTGAAGGTTTATATTTGTATACGGTTTATGGCTCGAAGGAGTAGCGATAACAAGCATTTCTTGCAAAAGGGGCAATAACTTTGAAAGCGGTCAGAGTTCATACGCGTTGGGTCAAATTTGATCCTAACTTTTAATGACCTTTACGATGAACAAAATTTTTTTTCGATAAATGTGGAAACAAAAAATCAGCGGAAGAAAAATAATAGGAATAATAATAAACATAAGCAAATCAATAGGTCTTTCCACACAAAGGTGGAAAGACCTAATAACTAGGAGACTTATTGTTCACATAACAATAAGAGGTCTTTCCACCTTCTTTGAATTTCAAATTTGTTTTATATCTGACTCCAAAAAATTAAATTCTGTGAAAAAGAAACCAAAACTATCTTAAAACATTAAGTTTTAAGGTTTAATAGTATGTACAAAGAAGTTAAAGGGCAATAACTTAAATAAGGGGTCATCAGATCCTTTCTCACTTACACAGTGAAGTAAGGCCTAAAGACCCTAAAGACATTAGTAAATATTTAATGGCTCTACTGTCTACGGTTTCGGAGGAGTAGTGATAACAAGGTTTTTTGCGCTAGGGGCAATAACTTTTAAATGTGTTCATGTTAGGGGACAAGAATGAAATCTGTGAAACAGTTTTAAAAGTACATATTACTGATGCATAGGCATTAAGTATATGTTAAAAGACAAAAGAGATATAAAAAATGATTATTTTTTTATTTTTGGAATGAACTTGACCTTTGACCTTTATATGAATTTTAAGGCCAAAGGTCAATGAATCTTATGCAGTTGGTCCCATGTTTCTACGACTTGTCGTTTTAAAAAAAATTAATTATTTGTTAAATTCAAAAAGTTTCAGGGGCAATTACTCATTGAAGGGGTCACCGAATGATTTTGCAAATAATAGATTGGAGAGTTCCATTAATTAGTCGAAGACTTTGGTGAAGGTTTCATACCTCTATGGTTGATGGTTTCTGAGGAGTAGCGATAACAAGCATTTCTTGCAAAAGGGGCAATAACTTCGGAAAAGCTGAAGGTTCATTTACGCAGGTTCAACTGCAAAAATATTTTATGAAGTACATTCTTATGGACTATGAATCTCTTTGATATATCTTGAAACTCAAAATCACACGGCGGAAAAATAAGAAGAATAAGAAACAGAAGAATGCCAATAGGTCTGTCCACGGAAAGGTGGAAAGACCTAATAAGAAACAGAAGAATACCAATAGGTCTTTCCACGGAAAGGTGGAAAGACCTAATCATAAGCATTTCAAGAGATCTTTCAGCAGAAAGGTGGAAAGACCTAATAATATGTGTTTTGAAGGACCTTGACCTTTGACCTTGACCTACATATGAAGGTAAAAGTTTTTAAAGTTGTCGAAGGCACTGTTTAAGGTTTCGCATCGCTGCGGTCAATGGTTTTGAGTGGGTAAAGATATGAAGGCTTTTCTCACAAGGAGGAAGAACTATTTTATATGTCAGGCTTGACGGGCACAGAGAGACATTTGAAAACAGTTTTATAAGGATATTTGATAAATTTGATGGTATCAAGGTCAAAGGTCAAGGTCATCAAAAAAAAAACTTCTCATAGACATGAGTTTTCCACTTGAAGCTGGATCAAAGCTATACAAATAATAAATATGTTATTAACTCTTGAGTAAGGGTCAAGGTCAAAGGTCAAGGTCAACTATCAATGTCAAAGGTCAAATTCATTTTGTAAAAATAAACATGTATAAGCAATTTCATACTTTTTTCAATGACCTTGACCTTGACTTTGACGTTAAATTCAATGTCAAAGGGCAAAATATCTCATACACTTGGACACATGTCTTTACGACTTGTCGTTAACAAGTTTTTAGTTCTTCGCAAACATCATAAACTGTCAGGGGCAATAACTTCTTACATTGTTTACGAATTCGTTTGCTCTGAATAGATTGGAAAGTGTACTTATTTAGTCGCAGACATTGTTGAAGGTTTCGTTCTTCTACGGTTTACGGTTTCGGAGGAGTAGCGATAACAAGGGTTTACACTGAAGGGGGCACTAACTTTAAGAGGGGTCAATCTTAGGGGACAAGAATGAAATCTCTGAAATGGTTTCAAGAGTACATATTGAAGCTGCAAAGATGTTTAGAATTTGGTTAAGAACAAAAGAGCTATTAAAAATGCTTAATTTTACATATTTTGAATGACCTTGACCTTTGACCTTGACCTATATTTGAAGGTCAAAGGTCAATGAATCTTTTGCAGTTGGTCCCATGTCTCTATGCCTTGTCGTTTTCGAAAAGTTCTTGATATTCGTAAACTTCGCAAACTTTCAGGGGCAATAATTCATCGTAGGAGTTTACGAATCCTTTCGCAATGAAGGATTGAAGTCTACTAATTAAGTCGTAGACATAGGTGAAGGTCTGGAAACTCTGCGGTTTACGGGTTTGGAGGAGTAGCGATAACAAGCTTTACGACAAAAGGGGTAATAACTAAGTAAGGGGTCAAAGTTCAAATACGTTGGGTAATTTTTCAGAATAACTTTTGATATCCAGTATCAAGAACTACAAAGTTTTTCGATAAGTCTTGCAGTTTCAAAAGTCCGGCGGAAAAAGAATAATAACTAGGAGACTTATTGTTCACAGAACAATAAGAGGTCTTTCCACCTTCTTTGAATTTCAATTTTTTATATTTGACTCCTTAAAATATTAATCTCCATGAAAAAGAAACCAGAATTGTCCTTAAGCATGAACAAAATTAAAATAAAAAAAAATGAAATTACCTTGACCTTTGACCTTGAAAAATATTCAAGGTAAAATTTTAAGGGTCATAATGCAATTGATCCCATGCTTCTATGTCTTTTACTTTTCAAATTATAAGGTCTAATAGTAAGAACAAAGAAGTTAAAGGGCAATAACTCACATAAGGGTCATCAAATCCTTTTGCACTTATACAGTGAAGTTAGGCCTTAAGTCCCTTAAGACATTAGTGAAGGTTTGATGTCTCTACGGTCTACAGTTTCGGAGGAGTAGCGATAACAAAGTTTTTCACACAAGGGGATATAACTTTAAAAAGGGTCAATCTTAGGGGACAAGAATGAAATGAATGAATTAAAAAGTTTTAAGAGTGCATTTTAATGATGCAAAGACAGATAATATAAGTTGAAAGAGATTAAAATAGCTTAATTTCTCATTTTTGGAATGACCTTGACCTTCGACCTTTACATAAATTTTAAGGTCAAAAGTCAATGAGTCATATGCAGTTGGTCCAATGTCTTTACGACTTCCAGGGTTCTCCATCATTTGAGATTTTACTGTGTTGCAGAGTTTACGCGAAGCACTAATATTTCGCGGTATTTTCGCGAACAAATTCGCAACTGAATCACAATTCATAATAATTCCAAAGATTACAAGCTTACACTTCATTAAGTTAAAAATCATCAATTTGTTACACAATTGGTATGGTCGTACATACTGATAAAAGGAAAAAATCGTTCTGAAAAGCAGAGGAAATTCTGACCGAAAGTCGAACTACTTAGCATTTTTAAAAGTAGATTTGCCGTGTTAATTTATTAGGTTTCTTGATCAAGTTACCGCATTACAAAAAAGGAACTTCTGAACAGTAAAATATATTTTAAAGAGTTCCTTGAAGATGCTTAAATTTCAAGATTTTCGGCAATTTATTTACAGTAATTAAATGACATCGGTACGATGTTATGTTTGACTTACAGTGCTTACACAATTCAAGAGCCGTGGCTATATAGAAAGGACAAATTTAAATATTTTTCATAAATGATACAATGTATTTTTATTGCAACTACCTTTTAACCGGTACATGGAATTGTGAAAACAATTTATTTGTCTTTGTTCCGTCATGCGTAAAGTCCGGCCAGGGTCTAGGAGATAATTGATCAATTACTCAAGGTGAAGCCCTAGTAATTATGTGTCATAATTTTTTTAATTGAAAGACGGTATAATTGTTTGATAAAAGTTTCAGTTTGAGAAAATTTATGTGTGTAGATTTTCTAATTATCACAACTCTTACTGTGTCGGAAAATTTTTTACTGTGTTGCATGCATGAAATTTGAATCGTTACTGTGTCGGAGAAAATTTTACTGTGTCGGAAGCAACACAGTAAAACAGCTCATGGAGAACCCTGGACTTCTTGTTTTGAAAAAAATTAATTATTTGTAAAATTCAAAATCTTTCAGGGGCAATAACTCATATAAGGGGTCTGTAGATCCTTTCACAATGAATAGATTGAAAGATCCTCTCAAGTAGTCAAAGACATTAGTGAAGGTTTCATACCTATACGGTTTACGGTTTCGGAGGAGTAGCAAGCATTTCTTGCGTAAAGGGTGATAACTTCGAAGGGGGTCAAAGTTCAAACTTCTTGGGTCGTTTTTCGGAATTACTTAAGCTATCCAATATCATGAACTATCAAGTTTTCAGGTAAGTCTTGCGGTTTCAAAAGTCCGGCAGAAAAAGAACAGAAAGGTGGAAAGACCTAATAATCATAAGCATTTCAAGAGATCTTTCCACAGAAAGGTGGAAAGACCTAATAAACATAAGCATTTCAAGAGGTCTTTCCACAGAAAGGTGGAAAGACCTAAAAAATAAAGGAAAGGTGAAATTTTAGGTTTTTTAAATCACTTCTTGTGGCAACCGGAAGTGACGTCGGAGGCATTTATCCCTATATCTGTAACCCACTCTTGAAGGTTTATTATCCATATAAATTTTATTGTCTTGATCTGTTACCATTGCCAAGATCTGGCTATGCATATGCTTACTACTCATTTTGAAGATTGGAAATCACATGACCGGAAGTCAATTTTTAAAAAGATATTTGTAGTTACTCGAGACATTTGCAATCTGAATAACGTGTCTAAAATCATTTAAATACTCATTCTGTAGAATATATTTATGGGATAGTATGATACTCAATTTATAAACTTTTTCTCTCATAACCGGAAGTTGCTGTTTTTGTTTCTTTTGGAACGGACATATATTGGAACAACAATTAAGATGCAATAGTGTGATGCCAAAAAGTATTCCAAAAAAGAAAAAGATGAAATTTATGATTTCTTTGATGACTTCCTATGACGACTGGAAGTGACGGCGGACGATGTTATTCTAACTGTTTTTGCCTACTCATCAAGATTAACCACTTCATTAAGTTTGGTGTCTTAATCTCTCACCGTTTACGAGATCTAGCTATGTTAACTTCTCATTTTGAGGACGGGAAATCACGCGACCGGAAGTGAGTTTTGCAAAAATTCTTGACGTTATTGTAGACAGTTGCCGTCTGAATAACATATAAAAAAATCATTACAAATACTCTATAAATAAATGATATTTATTGGAAAGAAAAATACTCAAATTATGTAGTTTCCCTCTTATAACCGGAAATTGTCTTTTTTTGTTTCCAGTGGTACTGAAATATTTCAAAACAACAAATAAGATGCTATAATGAGAAGCTAAAACAGTTTGGTGAAAGAAAAGTTGAAAATTTCGGTTTTTTGGATCACTTACTGTAACGACCGGAAGTGACGGCGGACGATTGTATCACAGCTGATTTTGCCTACTCATCAAGATCTATCACTCTAGACAAGTTTGGTGTCTTAATCTTTTACCGTTTACGAGATCTAGCTATGATAACTTCTCATTTTAATATAAGGACCGGAAATCACGCGACCAGAAGTAAGTTTTACAAAGATATTTGACAATACTGTAGACATTTGCAGTCTGAATAACATATCCAAAAATCATTACAACTATTTCATCTATAAAAATTATTTATGGGAAAGAAAAATACTCAAAATATCCAGTTTTTCTCTTATAACCGGAAGTTGTCGGTTTTGTTTCCGGTGAGACTGACTTATTTCAAAACTGCAAATGAAATTCTATAATGTTATGCAAAAAAAGTTTTATGAATGAAAAGTTGAAATTTTTGATTTTTTTGATCACTTCCTGTGACGAACGGAAGTGACGACGAACAATCTTAACCCATTTAGACTTATCAAAATCTATTACTCATATAAGTATGGTGTCTTAATCTTTTACCGTTTCTGAGATATGACTCGGACAAAATATTTTTGGAAGAAACGGAAATCGGACATATCTGACGACCGGAAGTGAATTCTGAAAAACTGAAAACAACATTTGAAAGGTATTTTCATTCTCTATCATCCCTGAAAATTTCATGTGAATCTGTCCAGTCATCTCTGAGAAATCGTCAAGAAAAGAAATTTCAAAAGGGGAAAAAAATAAAAAGAAACAGTTGAATCACTATAAGGCCTTCCGTCTGAAACGGAAGACCTTCTATATGATAAGAAACAGAGTAAAAACTAGAACGATCTCGTTGCGAGCAGCGAGAGGTCTTCCGTCAGAATCTGAAATAAAAAACGAAAAATCAAGCAGAAAAAGTGATAAAAAAAATTCGGACATTCGGGGGAGCGAACCCGGGTCGCCCGCGTAACAATCCAACGTGCTAACCATTCGGCCATTGAAAACGCAGCTTCAAATTTTTAAATGCGAATATCCTGAGATTGCTTTTATCGATTCTAAAACAAATTACATATTACGGATTTGCAAGTCTCTATTAAGATTAAAAACACCAAAGAAAAATAATGAAAAATAAAAAAAATAAAAAATTGCATTTTTTGAATATGCTTCCGGAAGAAACCGGAAGTGCTGACGATGCCAGGAAAGGCAATTCTGCAAACCGCAAAGTCATGATCTATCATCTCCAATAAGTCTCCAGTTCATATTTTCAGCGATTTTCGAGAAAAGTGCGCGACAAAATCGCATTTTAAAATCAGGAAATTGTCCATAACTTGGCACCGGAAGCGAATTCACCAAATTTCTCTCCGGATGTAACAACTTGATATAATGACGCATATTTTGTGAAAGTTTCCATGAAAACTGCTCAATAGTTCTCGAGAAATCTTCTGCAAAAAATTTTGTCAAAAAAAAATAATAATAACTAGATGCGTTCTTGTTGCTTGGGCAACAAGCAGGTCTTCCGACTGACTTCTCTTTTGCAATCTATGCTGTGTCATCCCATGGAATAGATTTCTTAACGTATTTTTTTCGTTTACGTTCATTTACAGTAGTTTCTCAATACAGATCGTGATTGTCCCAGGTATTTCGCAAAATATCTCCAAATATAGCTTTTAAAAATCGGCAAAATGTTCCACACATGTTATAAAAGAGTGAAAAGTAATTTGCAACTAAAAGAAGACAAAAACAAAGAAAAAATTTGGGGAACGCCCCGAGCGGGATTCGAACCCCCGACAGTAAGACAAAGTTTGCTTTGGTCATATCTTTGCAATAAACCCACGCATGAAAAAAATGAAAACATATATAGATATCGTTGAAGACGCGCTATAAACCCTGTAAATCCCAAAGAAAAATATTGAAAAACAAAAAAGTTGAAAGAAGTGACTTTTTGAATTCACTTCCGTTTGCGACCGGAAGTAGGAACGACAAAAAATAAAGGACGTTCGGCACATCTACATGTGATGCTCGTTCATGTCCATAAGTTTCAATGTCATATCTTAAGCCGTTTTTGAGAAAAGTTGTGTACAAAAATCCATTTAAAAAATACAAATTTCCCCAAAAAACGCGATTGGAAACGAATTTTGAAAAAATGAAAAACACGTCTAGAGATATTAACCTGATGCATCTTTCCTGAAAAAATCTTTAAAATCTGTCCATGCACAGCTGAGATATCACCATGGAAATGAAAAAAAAGAATAATAATAATAACTAGAAGGTCTGCTATTGCAAGCAATAGCATATGTCGCCCCGTACTAGACAAGACTTTCATTTTTATCATCACTTAAACAATGGTCCATTAGCTAAGCTTGGACAACCATCGAGTCGTATCAGTCCTTTCTGTTGGAAACGGAAGACCTTAATTAGGAACATCCCATTTTATTTTTAGAATCGGTAGGAGAAGAAAGTAGTGAAAGAAAAAATTACAAGTTCCTTAATTTGCAGACTTGCATAAAAGAAATTGGGCAGATGTACTGAACTGAACCTCATACTTGTTAATTGGCAGTATCTTTCCTACCAATAAAGCTTGGCAAATGTAATTTTTTAAGAAGATCAGCCGAATTATTTTGTGTATTATATCGCCAGTAAGAACTCTGAAATTTCACTTTCATTTTTAGAGGTTCTGCCGGAAAACGAATCTCTGCATTGTACAGGGCTGATGTTTCTTAATATATGATAAATCATGTGTAAACTTTCTCAGTTTAGCGGAATCGTGAACATTTCGGCGAGATGAATGTTTTGTTTACAGTAGTGATCAAGGCTTAGCGCACCTGTAAGGAGCGGATCCTAGGATTTATGAATGATTAAAAACTACGGAAATAACGTACCAATTTTCTAATTTATACTTGCACTATCTAATGAAATTAATGATATACAAGTAATAGATATACAAAAAAAATGCGAAATGCTGATAAATGCAGTTGACAATCGTTATTTTATATATAGATAAAATAAAATAATTATAAAATCTAGAGACAAGACAGAAGAAGAATGAAGGTTGGCAAACTATGAAATCACATCAGGAGAACTGAATTTTATGAATGAAACTTTTAAAACGTTACTTGTAAGTTGTATATGTAAGATATGTGTATTCTAACTGGCAGTGCGCTTCAAAAGGGGGGGGGGGGGGTCGTCTTGAACAAATTACCTTATGTTTGAACGGTAAGTGCTAGGGTTTTTTTATTTCAAATATGTAATCCTTGTGGTAAGAAATTTTATTGGACACGAAGAACTTTTGACCCTTTGACCTAGACCTTGGAGAACACATGTGTACATCTTAACCTTTTTTCTGTTACGTTTCTATGACAACTGTGCGGGACTCATTACAATTATTTTAAAAGTAAAAATCACTTTGACACATTGCAAGGAATTAACATTGAAAGTTTCAAAACGATTGCTTGATTAGTTATTGAGAAAATAGAAATTAAAGAATTTTAACATTCCCCTGGTTTCCATGGCAATAATCAATTATTTGAAAATTTTAAATGCATGGCGCACAACTACAGATAATAATCATTAAAATAAAAAGAGTTTCATGACGAACGTTTAAGGGACCAGAGAGAACACTCTCGGACAAAATTCGTCGTTTTTTACAGGTTTCCATGGCAACGGTAGACATATTGGAACTGAACGACCTCACTGCACAACTACAACCAGTGATCGTCCTTTGAGGAAAGTTTCAGGAAGATTGCCCCAGCCATCTCCGAGAAACAGCCTGGATAAAAAAAACATGCGTACAATATCAATATGTCGTCCCCGACTTTGTTCGGGGCGACATAATAATAGGAAACCGACGGAAAACAATAAGGTCTTCCGAAGGAAGTCGGAAGACCTTAATAAGAACTAGAAACGATCTTGTTGCGAGCAACGAGAGGTCGTCCGTCCGTTTCAGGAAAAGGACTTAAAATCGAGTTGAAAAAGTGATAAAAAAATTAGTCACAAATGGGATTAAACACAGGTCGCCAGCGTGAAAATCCGACGCGCTTTTTTCCTCTATATTCCCAACACGCTCAAATCACGTGTTTGAGTCCACTGGTCCAAATGTACTTGAATATACTTCTTCAACAATTCTCCTGTCTAAGAATCACGAAAGGCACGCCACTATTTATTATTTTGCGCCAAACGCCACAAGTTAATCTACGCGCCTTTTCTTTGGAATGTTTCATTAAATAGGCGTGATAGCTTCAATAGAATAAAGAAACAGGAACGTTCTTTAAGCTTAATTTAGAGGTTTAGAAAATATATTTAACATATTGTACATATTCTATATCTTATATACGTATAAGCAACACAAAAGAAGTGAAATGGTAATCATTTTTAATTTATTTAATTACCCGTTTATCCCCAAAGTGAACTAACCCGATTCTTTACACCTTTATGAAATGGTAGAAATGGTTCGATGAAAGACATGTCTAACTCTTCAACGGTCAAGGAATCAGATTTCATTTATGTTCAATGTTCAACTTTAAATATCTTTGAGAAAAGAATGTTAATATAAACTCCATTGAAGATCTTATTTAAAAAAGGGTTTCTTATTTTTGTCTTTTGTATTACTTTTATATGACTCAAGTGTGCACGGGAAACACAGTGGTTACTTTTGTGAAAAACGAATAAATTTTAAATGCTGCTCTAAATATATTTATGTATACAGTACGCCTGCAACGGTACACCTGTCTAAGAATCATTAAGGGCGGGCCACTATTCATAATCTGACAACAAATACCACGAGTAAATATTCGTGCCTATATCATTTGGACTGATCTATCAAATAGGTGTGATAGCTTCAATGAAATTAAATATTAAAGAACAAAGTACGGTATTAGCAGTAATTCGCCGCCAAAAATACGATATTTTAATCTTCTTTGAACAATTTTTTGATGTTATGCTTTGAAGTAAGGAAGATGCGAACTAAATTCTACAGGCATAATCATGACGTAATTTTTAACTATGACGTCACTAATGCGCTCTAAACATGGAATGGTCGTCTAAAATCGTTAAATTATATTGAAAAATGAGTAATCTTTGCTGAAATTAGACCCTTTCACATGCAACAACCACTTTTATACTCTGCATACATGTATAAGTTCATCATTACATATCGCAGTTACACTATTAAAATTGTGTTGGTTGTCACCTGTGATCAATATGAATTTTGCAAAAGTTAACATTCGGAAAAAAGATATTTTACCGACACAATTTTCCTGACATCGATATTAATGACGCATAATTGATACCAAATGAGATTTTCTTATTTCAAGTGCCATCACTGGATATTGTACACTATTGATACCTGAATATGAATACAATATTTTGAAAACAAAGAATAAATGGTACCTAAAGATGCCGCTTGTTTACTTATGCTGTTTGTTCATCATCTACACAAGTGTATAGACTGTAGTGTCCGTTGGTTGTACAAATAGTATTGAACAACAGTACTAAAATATCATAGACCTCAGAAATAGACAATTTTTTTTTTTATTTATTAAAATATTAATTTAAAAGAAAATCGGAAATACCTTATATCAGTACATGTATATTTATATTTTCTACGAGTCTTCATCAATGTACATGTACATGTGTATAGTCTTACTAAAGTCATAGTGTGACCTCCGAACAATAATATGACAACCATAAATAATACAATGAAATGTATACATGTACATGTAGTATGCACATTATTAGTCCGAAATAGCACAAACAAATACAAATGTTTATTTTATTACATGTTATTTTCGGGGCAAATATTTCATGCAGCATTATCCAAAGTTATAGAGTACATGTTTAGGCAAATTTATTTTTTGAAGTTAGTGGTAGATCAGGAAGGGGGGGTGGTCTTGCTAAAACGTGGAATGGAAAAGGGAACGGAAAATTAGTGTCAATGAAATATACTACATTCGGAATAAATCACAAGAAAGCAAATTTCTTGATATAAAAGTCATATATAATGAAAATTCTTCTATTTTTTAAGCGTGTTCATAAAAAGAAATATGGTTTTGAAAAAAGCGGTTCATATAGCGGAAGGAAAAAGGCTATAGGTGTGTGTATACATGTACCTGTATCTTTAAAGACATACCCCGGGCATGTTTGACACACAGGTGCTTGGGGACAGGAACCCCCACCCCCCACCCTCCCGTGTTCCGTACCCCAAGGATTATTTGACTTTTTTGAGTAAAATATTTTTCAAAAAACATGTATAACCTGTTTTATATACACACTGTTGTTTTAGCTTTATTTTAGTCCTTAATACGTTAATTCGATTGTTTGTATCTTTTTTTATGACACACAAATTCGGGTTTGCCCGTTTTAGAAATAGTAAAAATGACGACTTCCGTTCACGAACATTTGAAATGCTGAGTCGCGGTAGATAAACATGAAAATCCTCAGGACTGGAAATACAATGGGACACAAATTATCGACGAATCAATTAATTAATCATCTCTGAAGACATTGAAATCTTTACTTCCAGTCGGTAAGTAGCTTTCATCATAATTTTTTGAGGATTTCCTACCGAGAGGTCGAAAATCGTATGTTGAAGTTGCCAACCTTGTTTTGTTATAGTATCAGTGAGGGTGAATTTTTAAAAGGGCTAGTTTTAGCTTTGATTTTGGATTTTTCAGTTGTAATACTTTGAAAATATATCATAGAAAAATATTTTAAGAATATTTCAAAATATTTTCAAAAAAGTCCAATAATCCTTGGGGTACGGAACACGGGAGGGGGGGGGGGGGGGGTCCTGTCCCCAAGCACTTGTGGTTTGCCATTCAGCTGATGCAGACATGTACATGTATGTAAGAATCCAGGAATCTTGTAGAAAGGAGGGCAGTTTTGGATCGGGACAGGGGCCCACAACCACACCCAAAAAATGATTTATCAAATCTAAATAAATGTATATTTTGGACACAAAGCCCCCCCCTTTAAATCCGCCAGCTTTGCAGTGACATGATATGCATATCAAGAAATTCAAATATAAATAGCTGAAACATTAAAGAAAATTCTTGAGAATTAATTCAAAACATTTTTTTTTCTCTAATTAAAGCGACCTTAGTATAAAATTTTTACATCATTGCTCATTCCAGGTGTGTACCAAAGTTATCCTGTTATGGTTGCCTCTAATCATAATCTTCAAAAATTTTTTTAAGATTTCAGTTTCCTCACCATGGATCATTTAGATATCAAAATTTTGCCATCACTTTTTCCAGACACTGTATACGCTTTTAACTCAATAATTGTTGTTGAACAACCCCCCCACCCCGCGCCCTACACATACTTTTTGTTAATGTGATTAAGGCTGTCTAGAAGTAATTGTACGTTTGAAGTTTCCTATAAACTTCAAAACCTACGAAGGAGGAAGGGAAAAATTAAACAAACGAAATCTTCGAAGAAATAAGTATTTACTCATTAAATATGTCAATATTTGTACATGTAATCATGTAAGTTTATTGTTTCACAATAGTTTTAAGTAAACTTGTCACTTTACATACTCTCAGAGGTTTACATGTTGTATATTTCTATATATGTAATGTATAGTTTTGATTAAAGTAAACGAAAACTTTAAAATATGTTGACTTTTCCGAGTGTCAATTTCTCCGAGACCTCCGTGCACGGTATACAAACTTCGGGCAGCCTAAAGTTGTAAGTTATGTTATAAAAAACGTACTGAGAGAAGATAAGTTTGAACTCAATTAATCCACCTTCCAAATCAAACCGCTTGGATCTTTCAGGGTAAGTTAATTATATTCTACCCCTGCCCCTCTCAAAAGCAAAATACTTGCCGTATATATATACGTCACTGCTATATGTCGGCGATTTCCGTGAATAAGAGACAAGACATGACTAAATCATCTTGTATTTAATAATGAGGGATTAAATATGCATAAGATATACCGTTTATGATAAAATTTGTGTTATTTGAGGGATTTGATCTAGGTATAATCATATTTTCCGTTTCGATCCGCGTTTTAGCAACACCAGGAAAAGGGGGGGTGCTAATTTGGTAAAAAAAAAAGAAAAGAAAAGAAAGAAAGACTTGTACCCTTGTTAGTTGGTGGGTTCCATGGGCCATGCAATTTATGAAAGGCCTGTGCGTCCCGGGAATGGGGATTGCAAATAGTTGGTGTGGTTTTTTTTTTTGCTCACTATCTATTACATAAATGCCTTAAAATTAAGAAAATTTTGGGGATAGGGACTACTAAACAATACATATATAACATGTAATTATCCTGTAAATACGTACATTAAATGATCATAGTCTTCCATACTATTGTTCTAATAAATGTAAATATTAACTTTCTTGTTATTCGAGTTTTTTTTTCCAACTGTTTGTGCACATTACTTACCATATTTTTGAGAATTGAACTTTTTTGTCACTAAGGACATCCCCGGACACACGAATTTTCCCCTCAGTACATAATTTGCATAAGTAGATTTTTCTCAATTGATTTAACAGAAATACATGAAATAGCTGATACTATTTTTATTGAGACCTGCAATAAAATGAGAGTAAATATCCACGAGAAAAGTATTATGAAATCAACAACTTAATTTCTTCAATATATAATGAAACCTGTGTCCTAGCGATTAAGTAGAAATTTTCCGATTACGCTTATTGTACACGTAAAGGTATGACGTCGCGTCAAAATTCTTCGTAAAATCTCGACGTTCTGCTATAAAAGGTACTGTATTCAGCGTTATTTTTCCAATGCATCAATTTAAGTCAGGTATATAAATTATACATCATTTGATTCTAAAAATTCTAAGGTTCTTAAAATGTTTTGAACGGAGCAGGTCTGACATCCGGCATTTTTTGGCTAATACCGTACTTTGTTCTTAAACAACTTCTTATCGCATTTATTTTATTTCGACGTTAAGCAAGTAAATTTAACACATTGCACACAAGTATCTAGTCAAATTACACTAAAGCAGTAAACGGAAATTAAGTTTTATGATTGTCACTAAATTGCAGCGTACTAATAGGTGAAAGTCCACGTAGTTTTTTTACTTTCAATGTATCATTTAGTCAAACGCTCAACTGACTCCATACGCCCCTACTCGCGAAATGGCTGAGTTGACAGAGACAGCCGCCATCTTGGGCCCGCTTCAGATTTTCAAATATTAATATCTAGAATTCAGATTAACCAATGTTCAAACAAATTATATAGTAAGCATCTATATAAGAGTCAGTATTAATATTCTCAAAATGAATGAAAAATATTGGAAAACAAAAAAGTTAGAAAATACGTTTTTTTCAATTTGCATATCCTCACGACAGGAAGTATTAACGACGAACGAAAGTTCGCGTCCTGGCTAGTATCTATCACGATCTATAATCCCTGAAAGTTTCACTTTGATATCTCTTACCGTTTTAAAGTTATATCGTGGACAAAATGTCATTTTAATTTCAGGAAATTGTCCATAACTTGGCACCGGAAGTGACTTTCCAAAAAATCTCTCGGATATAATAAATTCATGTTACAACACATTTGTTCTGAAAATTTCATGTAATTTCAAGCAGTAGTCTTTGAGAAATCGCGTGCACAAAATTAGAAAGTCAAAAAAATAAGAATAACTAGATACGATCTCGTTGCGAGCAACGAGAGGTCTTCCGTCCGATTCAAGAAAAAAAAAATCGTAAAATTCAGCTGAAAAATGATTCAATATTTTGGGAACAAGGAGGATTGATCCCAGGTCACCACCGTGAATGCGTTTTTTTTTTACCTTTTGTCCCCAACGCACAAACCATTAAGCTATTAGGAGTACTGCTTTTAATATACTTTTGTATACTTTTTCAACATGACTCCTTTCTAAGTATTACAAATGGCGGTTACTATTCCTAATTTCGCACCCAACGCTACGAGTAAATATTCACGCCTTTTTTTGTACTGATCTTTTAAATAGGTGTGATGGCTTAAATGAAATTGAACAAATAAAACGTTCTTATCGCTTTTATTTTATTTCCACGTTAAGAACATATATTTAAAACATTGTACGCATTACATATTGTATCCAGCCAAGTTACACTAAAGCAGTGAAACGGAAATCAAGTTTGACAATGAATTGCAACATACTATTACGTGAAAGTCCAAGTAGTTTATAACATTTCATGTATACTTATGTCAGAATCATTTAATCAAACGTTTAGCTGCCTCAATAAGCCCCTACTAAAGCAGTAAAACGTAAATTAAGTTTGAAGATTGTCACTGAATTGCAGCATACTGATAGGTGAAAGTCCATGTAGATTTTTAATTTTCATTTATCATTTAGTCAAACGCTCAGCTGACTCCATAAAGCCCTACTCGCGAAATGGCGGAGTAAGCAGAGACAGCCGCCATCTTGGGTCCGCTTCAGATTTTCAAATATTAATATCTAGAGTTCTGATTAACCAATATCCACACAACTTATATAGAAAGCATCAATGAAAGGGTCTCTATTATCATTCCAAAAATAAATAAAAAATGTTGAAAAACAAAAAAGTTAGAAAATACGATTTTTACAATTCGCTTCTCCTAACGACAGGAAGTACTGACGACGAGCAAAGTGTTGCGTCCCGGATGGTATATATCACGATCTATAATCCCTGAAAGTTTCATGTTGATATTTTTTACCGTTTTTGAGTTTAATCGCGAACAAAATGTCATTTTATTTTCAGGAAATTGTCCGTAACTTGGCACCGGAAGTGAGTTTCCAAATTTTCTCTCGGATATATAAAATTCATGTAAATTAATGAAAATTTCACGTCATTCCCTCCAGTAGTCTTCGAGAAATCGCGTGCACAAAATTAGAAAGTCAAAAAAATAATAAAAAGAATAATAATAATAATAATAATAATAACTAGAAAGACCTTAATAATAACTAGAAACGATCTTGTTGTGAGCAACGAAAGGTCTTCCGTCCGATTCTGGAAAAAAACCCACGTAAAATCGAGCTGAAAAAGTGATTAAAATTCTGGTCACAAAAGGGATTGAACCCAGGTTGCCAGCGTGAAAATCCGACGCGCTTTTTTCCTCTTTATTCCAAACACTCTCACATCACACGTTTGAGTCCACTGCTCCAATTGTACTTGAATATACTTCTTCATCAATACACCTGTCTAAGAATCACGAAAGGCACGCCACTCTTTATCATTTTGCGCCAAATGCCACAAGTTCATCTGCGCGCCTTTTCTTTGGAATGTTTCATTAAATAAGTGTGAGAGCTTCAATAGAATAAAGAAAAAGGAATGTTCTTTAAGCCTAAATTTGAGGTTTAGAAAATATTTTTAACAGATTGTACATATTCTATATCTTATATAGGTAAGCAACACAAAAGAAGTGAAATAGGAATCATTTTAACTTTTTTTTAATTATCCGTTTATCCCCAAAGTGAACTAACCCGATTCTTTACACCTTCATGAAAAGGTAGAAATGGTTCGATGAAACACATGTCTCGCCCTTCGACGGTCAAGGAATCAGATTTCATTTATGTTCAATGTTCAACTTCAAATATCTTTGAGAAAAGAATGTTAATATAAACTCCATTAGACGATCTTATTTAAAAAAGGTTTTCTTATTTTTGTCTTTTGAATTACTTTTTTATGACTCAAGTTTGCACGGGAAACACAGTGGTTACTTTTGTAAAAAACGAATAAATGTTCAATACTGCTCTAAATATAGTTATGTATACAGTACGCCTGCAACAGCACACCTGTCTTAGAATCATAAAAGGCGGGCCACTATCATACATTGTAATCTGGCAACAAACACCACGAGTAAATATTCGTGCCTATCTTTTGGACTGATCTATCAAATTGGTGTGATAGCTTTACTGAAATCAAATATGAAATTAAACAATTTCTTATCGCCTTTATTTTATTTCGACGTTAAGAAAGTAAAAACACATTACACACAAGAATCTAGCCCAATTACACTAAAGCAGTAAACGGAAGTTAAGTTTTCAGATTGTGGCTGAATTGCAGCGTACTAATAGGTGAAAGTCCACGTAGTTTTTTACTTTCCATGTATCATTTAGTCAAACGCTCAACTGACTCCAAAAGGCCCAACTTGTAAAATGGCGGACTTGACAGAGACAGCCGCCATCTTGTGCCCGCTTCAGATTTTCAAATATTAATATCTAGAGTTCAGATTAACCAATGTTCAAACAAATTATATAGTAAGCATCTATAGAAGAGTCACTATTATTATTCCCAAAATAAATGAAAAATATTGGAAAACAAAAAAGTTAGAAAATACGTTTTTTTTTTCAATTTGCTTATCCTAACGACAGGAAGTATTGACTACGAACGAAAGGTCGCGTCCTGGCTAGTATCTATCACGATCTATAATCCCTGAAAGTTTCACTTTGATATCTCTTACCGTTTTAAAGTTATATCGTGGACAAAATGTCATTTTAATTTCAGGAAATTGTCCATAACTTGGCACCGGAAGTGACTTTTAAAAAAATCTCTCGGATATAATAAATTCATGGAACAACACGTCCGTCCTGAAAATTTCATGTAATTTCATCCAGTAGTCTTTGAGAAATCGGGTGCACAAAATTAGAAAGTCAAAAAAATAAGAATAATAACTAGATACGTTCTCGTTGCGAGCAACGAGAGGTCTTCCGTCCGATTCAGGAAGAAAAAACCCACGTAAAATCGAGCTGAAAAGTGATTCAAAATTTTGGTCACAAGGAGGATTGAACCCAGGTCGCCAACGATAATGCAAAGTTTTTGCTTTTATCCTCAACACACAAACCATTAAGCTATTGGGAGTACTGCTCTAAATGTATAATTGTCTAATCTTTTGCCACAGTACACCTATCTAAGAATTAAAAAAGGTGGGCCACTATTCATAATATCGCGCCAAACACCACGAGTAAATCATCGCACATTATCTTTGGATGGATCTATTGAATAGGTGTGATAGCTGTAATGAAATTAATACATAAAACGTTCTTATCGCCTTTCAGGAAAAGAACCTTAAATCGAGCTGAAAAAGTGATAAAAAAAATTTGGTCACAAAGGGGATTGAATCCAGGTCGCCAGCGTGAAAATCCAACGTACTTTTTCCCTCTTTATTCACAACATACTTAAATTATGCGTTTGGGTCCACTGCTCTAAATGTACTTGAAAATACTTCTTCAACAATACACCTGTCTAAGAATCACGAAAGGTGCGCCACAATTTATAATTTTGCGCCAAACGCCACAAGTAAATCTGCGTGCCTTTTCTTTGGAATGTTTCATTAAATAGGTGCGATAGCTTCAATAGAATAAAGAAAAAAGAATGTTCTTTAAGAGCTTAAATTTCGAGGTTTAGAAATTTGAATATATTTCACAGATTGTACATATTCTATATCTTATATAGGTAAGTAACACAATAGAAGTGAAATGGTAATCATTTTTAACTTTTTTTAATTACCCGTTTATCCCCAAAGTGAACTAACCCGATTCTTTACACCTTCATGAAAAGATAGAAATGGTTCGATGAAAGACATGTCTCGCCATTCGACGGTCAAGGAATCAGATTTCATATATGTTCAATGTTCAACTTTAAATATCATTGAGAAAAGAATGTTAATATAAACTCCATGAGATGATCTTATTTAAAAAAAAGTTTTCTTATTTCTGTCTTTTTTATTAGTTTAATATGACTCATGTATGCATGGGAAACATGTGGTTACGTTTGTGAAAAACTAATAAATTTTGAATACTGCTCTAAATATAGTTATTTATACAGTACACCTGCAACAGTACACCTGTCTAAGAATCATAAAAGGCGGGCCACTATTCACAATTCGTCGAAAAACACCACGAGTAAATATTCGTGCTTATTCTTTGGACTGATCTATCAAATAGGTGTGATAGCTTAAATGGAATTAAATATTAAATGAAACAACTTAAGTTAACTTAAAAAACGCCTTTATTTTTTTTCGACGCTAAGAAAGTAAATTTAACACATTGCACACACGTATCTACCCAAATTACACTAAAGCAGTAAAACGGAAATTAAGTTTTAAGATTGAAACGTAACTGCAGCGTACTAATAGGTGAAAGTCCATGTAGTATTTTTACTTTTCATTTATCATTAAGTCAAACGCTCAGCTGACCCCATAAATCCCTACTCGCGAAATGGCGGAGTTAGCAGAGACAGCCGCCATCTTGGGTCCGCTTCAGATATTCAAATATTAATATCTAGAGTTCTGATTAACCAATATCCAAATAACTTATATAGTAAGCATCTATCAAAGGGTCTCTATTATCAATCCAAAAATAAATAAAAAATGTTGAAAAACAAAAAAGTTAGAAAATACGATTTTTTCAATTCGCTTGTCCTAACGACAGGAAGTACTGACGACGAACAAAGTGTTGCGTCCCGGATTGTATATATCACGATCTATAATCCCTGAAAGTTTCATGTTGATATCTTTTACCGTTTGTGAGTTTAATCGCAGACAAAATGTCATTTTATTTTCAGGAAATTGTCCGTAACTTGGCACCGGAAGTGAATTTCCAAATTTTCTCTCGGATATATAAAATTCATGTTACGACACATTTTTTCTGAAAATTTCACGTCATTCCCTCCAGTAGTCTTTGAGAAATCGCGTGCACAAAATTAGAAAGTCAAAAAAATAATAAAAAGAATAATAATAATAATAAGAAGAAACAGTAGAATCACTATAAGGTCTTCCGTGAAGACGGAAGACCTTAACTAGATACGATCTCGTTGCGAGCAACGAGTGGGTTTCGTCAAATTTTCGATGAAATTCATCAAAATCAGGAATTTATCGTAATATCCGATTATCGTATTATCGGATCGACTTAAAAACCGTAAAATAGAATTCCGCTTAATCTGATCGACTTATATACCGACAGATAGAAATGTTCTAGAATAATGACGTCACATGCGCAATAAGAATGCGCGTACGGTTCAAATATTCAAAATGGAGGATATCAATATATAAGCTGTCATATCATTGGTTGACCAATCACAGCCATCGTTAAATGTCCGCCATTGTAACTAAAGATAAGTTATTTACTTCTAAAACGCGATGACATGTTCTGTCAAAACAGAATGCTTATAGATAAGATTGAAACGTAACTGCAGCGTACTTATAGGTGAAAGTCCATGTAGTTTTTTTACTTTTCATTTATCATTAAGTCAAACGCTCAGCTGCCTCCATAAACCCCTACTCGCGAAATGGCGGAGTTAGCAGACACAGCCGCCATCTTGGGTCCACTTCAGATTTTCAAATATTAATATCTAGCGTTCAGATTAACCAATATTAAAACAAATTATATAGTAAGCATCAATCAAAGGGGCTCTATAACCATTCCAAAAATAAATAAAAAATGTTGAAAAACAAAAAAGTTAGAAAATACAATTTTTTCAATTCCCTTCTCCTTACGACAGGAAGTACTGACGACAAACAAAGTGTTGCGTCCTGGATTGTAAATATCACGATCTATAATCCCTGAAAGTTTCATGTTGATATTTTTTACCGTTTTTGAGTTTAATCGCGGACAAATTGTCATTTTATTTTCAGGAAATTGTCCGTAACTTGGCACCGGAAGTGAGTTTCCAAAATTTCTCTAGGATATATAAAATTCATGTTACGGCACATCTTTTCTGAAAATTTCACGTCATTCCCTCCAGTAGTCTTCGAGAAATCGCGTGCACAAAATTAGAAAGTCAAAAAAATAATAAAAAGAATAATAATAACTAGATGCGATCTCGTTGCGAGCAACAAGAAGGTCTTCCGTCCGAGTTGTAGAGATATAATTAAACGAGCAATATCTGAAAATTATAATTTTCGATGAAATTCGTCAAAAGCAGGAATTTATCGTAATATCCGATTATCGTATTATCGGATCGACTTATACAGCGTAAAATAGAATTCCGGTTAATCTGATCGACTTATATACCGACAAATAGGAATGTTCTAATATCTAGAGTTTTAATTTATTAATATTCAAACAAATTATATGGTAAGCATCAATAAAAGAGTCTCTATTAACATTCCAAAAAAAATTAAAAATATAGAAAAACAAAAAAGTTAGAAAATACGATTTTTTTAATTCCCTTGTCGTAACGACCGGAAGTACTGACGACGAACGAAAGGTCGCGTCCTGGAAGGGGAATATCACGATCTATAATCCCTGAATGTTTCACATTGATATCTTTTACCGTTCTTGAGTTTAACCGCGGACAAAATGTCATTTTAATTTCAGGAAATTGTCCGTAACTTGACACCGGAAGTAAATTTCAAAATTTTCTCTCGGATATATAAAATTCATGTTACGACAAATCTTTTCTGAAAATTTCACGTCATTCCATCAAGTAGTCTTCGAGAAATCGCGTGCACAAAATTAGAAAGTCAAAAAAATAATAAAAAGAATAATAACTAGATGCGAACTCGTTGCGAGCAACGAGAAGGTCTTCCGTCCGAGATGTAGAGATATAATTAAACGAGCAATATCTGAAAATTATAATTTTCGATGAAATTCATCAAAAGCAGGAATTTATCGTCATATCCGATTATCGTATTATCGGAATGACTAATAAAGCGTAAAATAGAATTCCGGTTAATCTGATCGACTTATTTACCGACAAATAGGAATGTTCTAGAATAATGACGTCACATGCGCAATTAGGATGCGCGTACGGTTCAAATATTCAAAATGGAGGATATCGATATATAAGCTGTCATATCATTGGTTGACCAATCACAGCCATCGTTAAATGTCCACCATTGTAACTAAATATAAGTTGTTTACTTCTAAAACGCGAGGACATGTTCTGTCAAAACAGAATGCTTATAGATATGAGCTAATAGTTTCTGAATTAGTGCATTAAAAATCACTAGAAATATTCCGTTGGAAACCTCTCAAAAAGATCTATATGATAGACTGATCTATCGAACAGGTGTGATAGCTTCAATGAAATTAAATATTAAATTAAACAACTTCTTATCGCCTTTATTTGTTTCGACGCAATTACACTAAAGCAGTAAAACGGAAATTAAGTTTTAAGATTGTCAGTGAATTGCAGCGTACTGAAGGGTGAAAGTCCATGTAGTTTTTTTACTTGTCATCTTGGGTCCGCTTCAGATTTTCAAATATAAATATCTAGAGTTCTGATTAACCAATGTTCAAACAAATTATATAGTAAGCATTGATCAAAGGGTCTCTATTACCATTCCAAAAATGAATAAAAAATGTTGAAAAACAAAAAAGTTGAAAAATACGATTTTTTCAATTTGCTTCTCCTGACGACAGAAAGTATAGACGACGAACAAAATGTCGCGTCCTGGATGATAGATATCACGATCTATTATCCCTGAAAGTTTCATGTTGATATCTTTTACCGTTTTTGAGTTTAATCGCGGACAAAATGTCATTTTAATTTCAGGAAATTGTCCGTAACTTGGCACCGGAAGTGAGTTTCCAAATTTTCTCTCGGATATAATAAATTCATGTTACAACACATCTGTCCTGAAAATTTCATGTAATTCCATCCAGTAGTCTTTGAGAAATCGCGTGCAAAGATTGAGCATTCTGGCCCCTTGTGACCCCTTATTACGTAAGATATACTTAAAAGTTGAAAATATGTTTTTGCAAATAGTCTAAAAATAATAAAAATCGAAAAAACAAGCAGAAAAAGTGATAAAATTTTTTGGTCACGAGCGGGATCGAACCCGGGTCGCCCGCGTGACAATCCAACGCGCTAACCATTCGGCCATCGGGATAGCCGCTTCGCGTTTTCAAATGCAAATATCTTGAGATTGGCTCGGTCGATTTTAAAACAAATTACATATTTGGATTCATAAAAGAGGTCTTTATGCAATACCAATACCAAAATATTTAAAAAAAAAAGTTGAAAAATTGCGTTTTTTAAATTCGCTTCCGGTTTCGACCGGAAGTATTGACGACGCACGAAAGGTTGCGTCCTGGATGGTATATATCACGATCTATAGTCCCTGAAAGTTTCATGTTGATATCTTTTACCCTTTTCGAGTTAAATCGCGGACAAAATGTCATTTTTATTTCAGGAAATTGTCCGTAACTTGGCACCGGAAGTGAGTTTCCAAATTTTTTCTCGGATATATAAAATTCATGTTACAACACATCTTTCCTGAAAATTTCACGTCATTCTATCCAGTAGTCTTTGAGAAATCGCGTGCACAAAATTAGAAAGTCAAAAAAATAAGAATAACTAGATGCGATCTCGTTGCAAGCAACGAGAAGGTCTTCCGTCCGAGTTGTAGAGATATAATTAAACGAGCAATATCTGAAAATTATAATTTTCGATGAAATTCATCAAAAGCAGGAATTTACCGTAATATCCGATTATCGTATTATCGGATCGACTTAAACAGCGTAAAATAAAATTCCGGTTAATCTGATCTACTTATATACCGACAAATAGGAATGTTCTAGAATAATGACGTCACATGCGCAATTAGGATGCGCGTACGGTTCAAATATTCAAAATGGAGGATATCAATATATAAGCTGTCATATCATTGGTTGACCAATCACAGCCATCGTTAAATGTCCGCCATTGTAACTAAATATAAGTTGTTTACTACTAAAACGCGAGGACATGTTCTGTCAAAACAGAATGCTTATAGATAAGATTGAAACGTAACTGCAGCGTACTAATAGGTGAAAGTCCACGTATTTTTATTACTTTTCATTTATCATTTAGTCAAACGATCAGCTGCCTCCATAAACCCCTACTCGCAAATAGGTGGAGTTAGCAGAGACAGTCGCCATCTTGAGTCCGCTTCAGATTTTCAAATATTAATATCTAGAGTTCTGATTAACCAATATCCAAACAACTTATATAGAAAGCATCAATGAAAGGGTCTCTATTATCATTCCAAAAATAAATAAAAAATGTTGAAAAACAAAAAAGTTAGAAAATACGATTTTTTCAATTCGCTTCTCCTAACGACAGGAAGTACCGACGACGAACAAAGTATTGCGTCCCGGATTGTATATATCACGATCTATAATCCCTGAAAGTTTCATGTTGATATCTTTTACCGTTTTTGAGTTTAATCGCGGACAAAATGTCATTTTTATTTTCAGGAAATTGTCCGTAACTTGGCACCGGAAGTGAGTTTCCGAATTTTCTCTCGGATATAATGAATTCATGTCACAACACATCTGTTCTGAAAATTTCATGTAATTTTATCTAGTAGTCTTCAAGAAATCGCGTGCACAAAATTAGAAAATTCTGGCCCCTTGTGACCCCTTATTACGTAAGATATACTTAAAAGTTGAAAATGTGTTTTTGCAAATAGTCTAAAATTAATAAAAATCGAAAAATCAAGCAGAAAAAGTGATAAAATTTTTTGGTCACAAGCGGGATCGAACCCGGGTCGCCCGCGTGACAATCCAACGCGCTAACCATTCCGCCATCGGGATCGCAGCTTCGCGTTTTCAAATGCTAATATCTCGAGATTGGCTCGGTCGATTTTAAAACAAATTACATATTTGGATTCATAAAAGAGGTCTTTATGCAATTCAAATACAAAAATATTAAAAAAGAAAAGTTGAAAAATTGCGTTTTTTAAATTCGCTTCCAGTTTCGACCGGAAGTATTGACGACGCACGAAAGGTTGCGTCCTAGATGGTATATATCACGATCTATAGTCCCTGAAAGTTTCATGTTGATATCTTTTACCCTTTTTGAGTTAAATCGCGGACAAAATGTCATTTGTATTTCAGGAAATTGTCCGTAACTTGGCACCGGAAGTGAGTTTCAAGATTTATTCTCGCATATATAAAATTCATGTTACAACACATCTTTCCTGAAAATTTCACGTCATTCCATCCAGTAGCCTTTGAGAAATCGCGTGCACAAAATTAGAAAGTCAAAAAAATAATAAAAAGAATAAGAAACAGTAGAATCACTATAAGGTCTTCCGTGAAGACGGAAGACCTTAATAATAAGAAACAGTAGAATCACTATAAGGTCTTCCGTGAAGACAAAATACCTTAATAAGAAACAATAGAATCACTATAAGGTCTTCCGTGAAGACGGAAGACCTTAATAAGAAACAGTAGAATCACTATAAGGTCTTCCGTGAAGACGGAAGACCTTAATAATAACTAGAAACGATCTCGTTGCGAGCAACGAGAGGTCTTCCGTCCGATTCAGGAAAAGAACCTAAAATCCAGCTGAAAAAATAATAAAAAATTTGGTCACAAAGGGGATTGAACCCAGGTTGCCAGCGTGAAAATCCGACGCGCTTTTTCCTCTTTATTCCAAACACTCTCACATCACACGTTTGAGTCCACTGCTCCAATTGTACTTGAATATACTTCTTCATCAATACACCTGTCTAAGAATCACGAAAGGCACGCCACTCTTTATCATTTTGCGCCAAATGCCACAAGTTTATCTGCGCGCCTTTTCTTTGGAATGTTTCATTAAATAAGTGTGAGAGCTTCAATAGAATAAAGAAAAAGGAATGTTCTTAAAGCCTAAATTTCGAGGTTTAGAAAATATATTTAACAAATTGTACATATTCTATATCTTATATAGGTAAGTAACACAAAAGAAGTGAAATAGTAATTATTTTTAACTTTTTTTAATTATCTGTTTATCGAGAAATTGCGTGCACAAAATTAGAAAGTCAAAAAAATAATAAAAAGAATAATAACTAGATACGATCTCGTTGCGAGCAACGAGTGGGTCTTCCGTCCAATTTTCGATGAAATGAGATAAGATTTTGACTGGGATTTTCATTCAGAATAATGTTTTTTAGGTAATTGATGTTGATTTGTGTAAATTTGTATTCGGACAGATGGAGAACATAAAACTTTATGTTCCAAAATCTCTTTAAGGTCATATAAATTATCACTTAAACAATTTAATTTCTTTGAAAAAATCGAGGGCTATATTTTTTTGACGAATAGAAATCATCAAACAATGTGTTTTTTAAATCGCTCAAATATTAAATAAAGTGAGATTTAAACGATTTAAATTTTCAAAAAATTTAAATTACTTCCAAAATTTAAAATCAAGTACAATATTTGTATTGTGAGATAAAGAGAGTATCATACAATGTGTTTGAAATATCCCAGAGGTCAAATAGAGTGAAATTTAAAAGATTTCATTATTTTTTCATAATTTAAATTGCTTCCAAATGTAAAATTATATACTACATATATATTGTGACAGATAAAAAACATCATACAATGTGTTTTGAAACCTCTCAGAGGACAAATTAAGTAAGATTTAAACGATTTAAAATTTTCAAAAAATTTAAATTGCTTCCAAATGTAAAATCAAGTACTACATATGTATTGCAACAGATAGAGAACATCATAAAATTTGTTTTGAAACCCCTCAGAGGTCAAATAGAGTGAGATTTAAACGATTTAAGTTTTTCAAAAAATTTAAATTGCTTCCAAATGTAAAATCAAGTACTAAATATGTATTGCGACAGATAGAAAACATCATACAATGTGTTTTGAAACTTCTCAGAGGTCAAATAGAGGGAGATTTAAACGATTTAAATTTTTCAAAAAATTTAAATTGCTTCCAAATGTAAAATCAATTACTATTTATATATTGTGACAGATAGAGAACATCACACAATGTGTTCTGAAACCTCTCAGAGGTCAAATTAAGTAAGATTCAAACGATTTAAATTTTTCAAAAAATTTAAATCGCTTCCAAATGTAAAATCAAGTACTATATATGCATTGCGACAGATAGAGAACATCACACAATGTGTTTTGAAACCTCTCAGAGGTCAAATTAAGTAAGATTTAAACGATTTAAATTTTTCAAAAAAATTTAATTGCTTCCAAATGTAAAATCAAGTACTATATATGTATTGCAACAGATAGAGAACATCATACAATGTGTTTAGAAACTTCCCAAAAGTCAAATAGAGTGAAATTTAAACGATTTAAATTTTTCAAAAAATTTAAATTGCTTCCAAATGTAAAATCAAGTACTATATATGTATTGCAACAGATAGAGAACAACATACAATGTGTTTTGAAACCCCTCAGAGGTCAAATAGAGTGAGATTTAAACGATTTAAGTTTTTCAAAAAATTTAAATTGCTTCCAAATGTAAAATCAAGTACTAAATATGTATAGTGACAGATAAAGAACATCAGACAATATGTTTTGAAACCTCTCAGAGGTCAAATTAAGTAAGTTTTACACGATTTAAATTTTTCAAGAAATTTAAATTGCTTCCATATGTAAAATCAAGTACTATATATGCATTGCAAGAGATAGAGAACGTCATACAATGTGTTTTGACACCTCTCAGAGTTCAAGTAGAGAGAGATTTAAACGATTTAAATTTTTCAAAAAATTCAAATTGCTTCCATATGTAAAATCAAGTACTATATATGTATTGTGACAGATAGAAAACAACATACAATGTGTTTAGAAACCTCTCAGAGGTACATATAGTACTTGATTATACATTTAGTATCAATTTAAATTTTTTGAAAAATTCCGTTGGAGACGGAAGACCCTAACTAGAAAGTCTGCTATTGCAAGCAATAGCATATGTCGCCCCATACTGGACAAGACTTTCATTTTTATCATTACTAAATCAATGGTCCATTAGCTAAGCTTGGACAACCATCGAGTCGTATCAGTCCTTTCCATTGTAAACGGAAGACTTTAATTGGGTACATCCCATTTTATTTTAGAATCGATAGGAGAAGAAAGTAGTGCAGGAAAAAATTACAAGTTCCTACATTTGCAGACTTGCATAAAAGAAATTGGGCAGATGTACTGAACTGAGCCTCATACTTGTTTATTGGCAGTATCTTTCCTTCCAATAAAGCTTGGCAAATGTAATTTTTTACGAAGATCAGCTGAATTATTTTGTGTATTATAACGCCAGTGAGAACTCTGAAATTTCACTTTCATTTTTAGAGACAAAATCGGACAAAATTCGTCGCTTTTTACAGGTTTCCATGGCAACGGTATACATATTGGAACTGAACGACCTCACTGCACAACTACAACCAGTGATCGTCCTTTGAGGAAAGTTTCAGTAAGATTGCCCCAGCCATCTCCGAGAAACAGCCTGGATAAAAAAGACATGCGTACAATATCAATATGTCGTCCCCGACTTCGTTCGGGGCGACATAATAAGAAACAGTAGAATCACTATAAGGTCTTCCGTGAAGACGGAAGACCTTAATAAGAAACAATAGAATCACTATAAGGTCTTCCGTGAAGACGGAAGACCTTGATAATAAGAAACAGTAGAATCACTATAAGGTCTTCCGTGAAGACGGAAGACCTTAACAATATGTTCCCCAACTTCGTTTGGGGAACATAATTACTCTAAATTTGGATTATCTCCCTTTACAAAATTGGTTTTACTTCTCATCTTGATATCTTGTGTTTGCTAAAAAAATATATGTTATTATTAGTAATACTTTTGAGAATTTTAAACAAATTATTAAACGTCACAAAGGTGGAAACACACGGCAAACTGTTTTACAGACTTTTTACTCATTGAAGGAGGATAAGATAAGTGTTCTGGCATTGAAAGGATTATGGAAAGAAACAAGTTGATGGGTAACCGGGGTATCAAAATACATATTGCATGAAAGAAGGATATGGTACGGAAGCCCGTTGGTGCCACGTACGAAAAATATTTTATCTGTCGGCCGCCACTTGTATATCTGGCGGCCGCCAAATAATTATGTGGCGGTCGCCACTTATTATTTTGCGGCAGCCACTTATATATCTGGCGGCCGCCACTTAATATATGGCGTCCGCCACATAATCTATATGGCGGCCGCCACATATTTTTCTGGCGGCCGCTATATAATATCTGGCGACCGCCACATATTTTTCTGGCGGCCGCTATATAACATCTGGCGGCCGCCACTTATTATTTGGTTGCCGCCACATGATTTATCTGGCGGCTGCCACTTATTTAATTGGCGGCCGCCAAATATTAAATATTATTAAATAAATTTTATCTGGCGGCTGCCACATAATTTATATGGCGGCCGCCAGATAACACCTGGCTTCCTGAATCGCGCGCATGTTTTAATGTGTGGTTTAAGAGGTGGATACAGTGTAAAAATTATAATACCAACATCAATCAACCAAACTTGTCAGAGATTTATTATGAACCAACACTCCAATCCACACTTCTAATAGATCTGTTTTTGCATAGAGCAGATTAATATTTGATATGAATTATGCAAGTATTTGTAGAGTGTTTCGATCATTAAGAAGCCTCATCAGGGGTCACGGACATAGATCATGGTGTTTCCTGTAAGCTATGATTGGTTGAGAATTAAATGAAGTTTTGCATTTTTGATTTCCAAGAATGGTGTTCCAATATTTCAGAATTCGTTTTTTATCATTTACTTTTTTATCAATATTATTAGCAGCGGTTGTGTCAACATCCATCATCTTAACCCAATAACACTCACCTTCTGCAAAATAATTTATTTGGCGGCCGCCATATAAATAATGTGGCGGCCGCCAAATAATAAATGGCGGCCGCCAGATATTAAGTGGCGGCCGCCAGATATATAGGTGGCGGCCGCCAATTAATAAGTGGCGGCCGCCAGATAAAATATATTTCATACGTGGCACCAACGGGCTTCCGTAATATGGAAATAACGAACAGTATTCAATCTCAACGTCCATTAAACAAAATAAGAGCAGAGCAAACACGGACCTCCGAAACATCAAAATAAATAAGTTTATTTCAAAAGTACGATCTTTTAAAGCAACTCAGCTCGCGTCAAATTATGTCTTTTCTTGAACCGTTCCTTCCCTGTCCGACTGTTCATGGGCGCCGGCATCTTGGATTTTATAGTCTCGGAGACATTTTTTTTTTTAAGATGTACATTTAAACGTATATAAACAACAAATGTGTTATCATCTTGTTGTTTTCTTTAATTATCTATCAATTGAAATGAAAATATTCAAATTAAGGCCTTTGATATTGACTCGGATGACTCGTACCTCGCACATAACGAATGGAGCGTATCGGAGTCAGCCGAGGATTGCCGGTTGCAGCTTTCCCAAAATGCACGACCGACCATGGCGGCCGAGCATTCGTATTCAAGGAATTTGGACTAACGTAGTTGCTAGCACTGGAGAGCGCTAGCAATAAGAAAATAAGCTCGAACCTTGGCGGCCGAGCATTCGTATTCAAGGAATTTGGACTAACGTAGTTGCTAGCGCTGGAGAGCGCTAGCAATAAGAAAATAAGCTCGAACCTTCTCTTTGTAAAAATTACACAGATTATGCATTTCCATTAGCTCATTTGCATGGGAAAACCTCTATCTAGCCTTAAGTTACTTGCGTAGCAGAGAAAAAAGTTTTTCTAACGATTTTACATTACAACCCTCACATTTTCTGCCTCGATAGAAATTCATTGCACTTTTTTGTATCTTTTGCCAAACTTTCGAAGTTTTAGAAAAAACATAATACTTTTCTAAAGTACAGGAACATTTGATTCTTATCCATTTTTAGTCTACAGTTTAATATATGTTTACATAAAAGATTGAAAAAGTTCATATAAGAAAAAGTTAAAACTATGGTACATACATCGGTAATTTAACATTACCTATACGGTTCAACTAAAATTTTTAATAATTACAAAATCAAAATAGTTATCTGGTTGTACTTCGAAAGAAGTTGCTCTTCATATTATAATGTGATTATGGATACTTACGTGTACAATCTTTTCTATTATAATCAAGTGTAAATCCATCACGGCATTCACAGCCTCCAGCAAGTTCAAACTGAGAACATTCAAAGGGCGTGATCATTTCTAAGAAAAAAAAGTAAAAATATTAGTTTTAAACAACAGACTGAGAATTATGTGTGCATCTGTATAAAAAATTATGTTCATAAAATTTTGAGAAGGTTTGTCAATGAAAAGTTTTTCATGATTCTTAGTTTGTATTCATATTGTTTTTCAAACCTGATGTTTCGTGTATAACAGTTATATCTTCTATGTTGGACATATTTGAAATATCCACAACTGTTTTTAGATCCAAATCCAAAGTCAATATTGAGGAGGTGTTCATCATAACCATCAAATTATACTTCAATGAAAGAAAATGACTCGTGTAATATCTTAGGAAAGTTCAGGATATATTTTTATACGTATTCTGATTTCCCATAATCATTTAAAAGTGTTTGCTTTTTTCTATTGTATACAACATGTCCTGATCACCTCTAGAAATCCAATGAACGATATATCAAAGTCAAGATGTGCAACTCTTTCTCTAGAATCTCCATCTAAGTCGGATTTTTCGATTGTCTTCAGTATGGCATCATACCAATATAGGCCAAAATAAATCGTGAGAGATCTTGGATCATGAAGTCCTTGGTAATGTAATGTACGTTTGTCCTCTCCGTCCAAATTGCATCTATATATGAATGGACGTTTGTCGTTTTCAACCCAGAAAAATACTCTAAAACAATATCTGAAAGCTTTAGAATACATATTAATTGAAACAATTTCTCATTTCTGCTCCATTGTAGTTACTGTACTAAAATTAAAAAAAAATGTTGCTTTATTCTGAGGTCAATATCATGGACAAACTACTCAAAGGATACAATATTCACTGACCTAAAAGGGCAAAGTTAATATTGTAGTCCAAGGTTTTCTTAATAATTTCATCGCCAAAAGGGACAAATTGTGATCAGGAAAGCTATATTTTTCGAATCAAATTGTTTAATTTACGGGTGGCAATTCTTAAAATCTTTTTATTATTCATTGTCATCACAAAGAGACAGATTGCTATGTCACTACTGTAAGTCTCATAAAACGACATTGTGTGTTTATTTGTTTTTATGTACACTCGTAGATTAAACAATTTGATTCGAAAAATATATCCTGCGAAATAAAATATTGAAAATTTTATGAAATTAAAAATAAAGTCTTAAATAAAGTACGTTATTTCTGAAGCGGTGAATTTTTCATTGAAACAGTTTGACACGATACCCGAACGAGAATCGAACCCATGACCCCAGATCACAAATCAGACGATCTAACACATGGCTACAGTGACCGGTTTGTTAAAAAAAAATTGCAGAAAAAATTTCACATTATGAATACCTAATTATATTACAGTATATTACAAAACCAATGGCACTCTCTATTCAGATGTAAAAATATTTTCTTTTTCAATAAATACATGCGTACAATGATTTGATGTTATCCAAAGTTCATAAAATATAAATACAACTTAATATTTCAGATAAAATATGATTCAAAGTGCATGTCGAGATTTATGGTCTCGTAAAAATTAATAAACGATACAAATATGTAAAGAAAAGAATACATTAAAAAAGGACCACTTTAAATTTCAGAGATGGGATCAGGTGCTGAGGAGGAGTAAGCACTCCCTGTTGATGGTCTTATTCCGCTGTAATATTGAGGGTAGATGGATCATCCCGTGGTCAAAAAGAATATAAAATACAATGACTTAAAGTCAGTACAGCATTTAAAAAAGATATTATTTGTAATTAACATATTTTTTAAAAAGTTTTTACAAACTTATTTGCAAAAGGTAGACATAATATATTGAACATTCGGGCGTAGGTTTTCCCCAGTCCATTTTTCATGAACACGATTCAATTTAATAACAGTACCCGCATCGTTATTCTTTACAAATCTATCGTGTCCTATCGTGCGTGTATCCTATCGTATCGTGCGTGTATCCTATCGTATCCTATCGTATCGTGTTTTCCGTTTATCGTGTTTTGCGTTTTCTATCGTGTTTTCCGTTTATCGTGTTTTGCGTTTATCGTGTAGATCGTTTATCAGGTTCTATCGTGTATCGTGTTTTGCGTTTATCGTGCATATTCGGAAACCCTCGCTTTTTATCTTTACTACAGGAAGAAACTACCGAGATATTCCGAGTTTCTTTTTCGTTTTGTTAACTAAAATAAGATTGTTTTAACCAAGAAAGAGAAAAGATAGTTTAATTCCTTCGTTTTTCATCCTTATTATTAATATATCAAAGCGTGGAAGGAAAAGAATAAATATATGAATAATATACAGTGAAACCTGTCTAATCCGACATGCACTGGGAGACAAATTTTGTGTCGGAATAGACAGGGTGTCGGATTCCACAGTGTTAAAAACATGGAAATTAGTAAAATAAGAAAGGAATTTAACGTCGGAATCCACAGTGTGTCGGATTTCTCAGGTGTCGGATTAGACAGTTTTCACTGTAATTAATAAATCAAACAATTAATAATTAATTAGATTAAGAAAATAATTATATCATAGACAATCAGAGAATCAAAATTAATTTTTGAAAATGAAATATTCGAGTACCTATTTTTTTTTAAATCAGTCACTAGGGGTTTATTTTCGGTAAGAAAATTTTCATAATGATTCGCAGAGGATTTATATGTATCTTCTTAAAATATAATATTCATTTTTTTTTCTTCCGATCAATCGGCTGGTAATATTAGGAATGTGTTTTCGCCTCTGATCTGCATGACAATCGTACATGTATGCACAATTATTTAAAATCTTGATTTAAAAACAAATAATAATAACGAAGCTTTAAGCATTTAAGACATTGATCCAGATAACTTTTACACAGATTTTCTACGTAATACTATATGTTCAATTTTTCGAATTTATTTTAACACTATCTAATTAGTTAAATTTCTTAATATGTCTCAATTTAAAAAAGAATAATATCAAAATTATAAAACGTAATGCATAAAAATGCTCTACCCGATTTATCACACCAAGCATGGCAGTTACTATAAAATAGAAGTTTTACATTAATTTTATCTGGCATAAGAAAACCTGAAAATAATAAACAGGGAAAAAACATTACGGCTTTCAACGGCTTACCTTTTTGGCGTGGAAATAAACTAAAATATAATTCACCTGCGTGTGAAATCGAAGAGCTTTACCTACCATAAAGCTGACAGTAATGTGTACCTATGTAATCAGCACGCTGCCTTCCTGTGCTGTCAACACCCCTTCCCCTAGCCCCCTTAATGATAGCTCGGCACGTGTGTATTCACCGTTAACATATATGAACTGCTCTCTCATCTTGTGTCAAACAGTATCTATTTTCGGTATTGTGTTCATCCCTTGCTTAAACTACATGTACACTCAGATTTTTTTCTTCTAAATCAATTAAATAATTGTACAATTTATCAATTTGAAAAATCTTATCCTAGCTTGAATTTAAATTTTAAAAAAAATCACATAACTCTATCCGCTGATTTATTTTATCTGTACGATGTATCCATAACTTCATGCAAATATGATTTTTAATGAAATTAAAAAAAAATACTGCAGTTATGGAACGGATCGTCAGTTTTTCTTTCGGATCGCCGGGTTTTCATTGGTTACGGACAGAATTAATTCTAGGAAACAATTTCTTTGATCGAAGAAAAGATTGAAATAATTCTAAAATTTTAAACTATGAAGATTTGCTCGCATTATTTTTTTTTCTACGGTATTTTACTATAATAAAAAAAGAAGTCTGATTCCGCCGTGACAATGCAAGACGAATAAATGTATTGCACCCAATCAATCTATAGTATTAATCGATTTCATTCCATATGAATATATCTTTATTGAAGAAGTCAATATTATTTTTGGCTACATGTACAGTACCCGCATCGTTATTCTTTACAATTCTATTGTGTTCTATCGTGCGTGTATCCTATCGTATCGTGCGTGTATCCTATCGTATCGTGTTTTCCGTTTATCAGGTTTTGCGTTTTCTATCGTGTTTTCCGTTTATCGTGTTTTGCGTTTATCGTGTAGATCGTTTATCAGGTTCTATCGTGTATCGTGTTTTGCGTTTATCGTGTAAATTCGGAAACCCTCGCATTTTATTTTTACTATATAAAGAAACTACCGAGCTATTCCGAGTTCCTTTTTCGTTTTGTTAATCAAAATAAGATTAATTCAACCGAATAAGAGAAAATAAAGATTTATCCCGTTCTTTTTCATCAATATAAGAAATATTAAAGCGTAGAAGGAAAAAAATAATTAATACATGTAGCGTATTTCATAAAGGAATAAATTAATTTATAAATAAATTATTGATTAAATAAATAAAATATTTATATCATGGTTAAGCAGAGAGTTTGTCAAAATTTAAACATTAACTCTATTTATCGGAAATGAAATTCGATTGATCAACTTGTTTATTTCTTTAAAAAAAAACTTATCGAATTGTTTGATTTATTTTGTCAAAATTAAAATTTAATACTATTGATATGATTTTTTTTCAAATGAATCGGAGTTACCGGAGAAAGATTTTTGGTAAGCTACGATGTTCGCGTAGACAAAAAGCAAATAAATAATATAAATAATAAGCAAGATATTGAAATGTATCTTTTTTCATGCAATATTCTGTTTTTCCTTGTTTATCGTCTGATAACGTTAGAAATATGCGTCCTACCTGAATGTATGCACAATTAATATCTAAAGTCTTGATGTTGTAGACTTCTCAATGCAGGCATTGGCTGACTTTATAGAGTTCTCAATGCAGGCATTGGCCGACTTTAAAGAGTTCTCAATGCAGGCATTGGCCCACTTTGTAGAGTTCTCAATGCAGGCATTGGCCCACTTCAGTGTCTTTCAATGCAGGCATTGGCTGACTTTATAGAGTTCTCAATGCAGGCATTGGCCGACTTTATAGAGTTCTCAATGCAGGCATTGGCCGACTTCACTGCATGTCTTTCAATGCAGGCATTGGCTGACTTTATAGAGTTCTCAATGCAGGCATTGGCTGACTTTATAGAGTTCTCAATGCAGGCATTGGCTGACTTTATAGAGTTCTCAATGCAGGCATTGGCCCACTTTATAGAGTTCTCAATGCAGGCATTGGCCCACTTTGTAGAGTTCTCAATGCAGGCATTGGCCGACTTCAGTGTCTTTCAATGCAGGCATTGGCCAACTTTATAGAGTTCTCAATGCAGGCATTGGCTGATTTTATAGAGTTCTCAATGCAGGCATTGGCCCACTTCAGTGTCTCTCAATGCAGGCATTGTCCAACTTTATAGAGTTCTCAATGCAGGCATTAATCCACTTCATAGAGTTCTTAATGCAGGCATTGGCTGACTTCAGTGTCTCTTAATGCAGGCATTGAAAATGCCTTTCAATCATACTAGTGTAAATTACTTCTTGTAGTCATTGACTGACTTTAGAAATTTCTCTAAAAATGTTAGTTTCCCATTTAATATTCAAGGAGTCAATATTTTATAACCTTTTTTGCAAGAAATATCTTTTTACAGTAAATGTTAACACACATTCAAACAAATGGACACTTAATCAGAATGTTTATAAATAGTTTTATGCATTGACAATGACCTTAATGTGAATCTTTCAATGCCCCTACCCCCCACTACAAAAGATGAATCTGCAGTACATCTGTATATAATTTGAACACTGTATTAGAGATAAAAATAATATTTATTCATGTAGTTCAGCCAGCTGTTTTCCTCTTCTTTTGTGTTAAGTACCTGCCAGTGTATACCTGAAATTATGAAGATATGAAAATTATGAAGATATGCTTTAATCAACTTCGGTTTCATATAACAAACTTTTCTTATGATTTCTTATTAAACAGAACTTTCATGTAACAGGGCGAAATCAAATCAGGACGGAATTGTTTGCAAGTGTAAAGGGCGAAAATAAGACGAGGCTAAAGTATCCCTGAATACGGTTATAATTATCCATACCAATGACTTTCTCTTTGTCTTATCAACCAGCTCTTGGAGTGTTCTCTCTACTGAGGCAATGGAGTTGGAAGATTCACTTGATTCTCTTCTAACATGTATCAAGTTTTCCAAGGGGAAGTTTACCTGTGAAAATATAAAAAAACATTGAATGATAGTTAAAATCTTATAAGCATCTATGAGAATTCTCATCAAAATCCATTTTCTGAGAGATATGGATATTGTTCATTTTTATGTTATTAAGGTGAAATATCCCTAACCTCTAAATTTCATTTCCTTTTCAAATTCTACCCACTAATTAGCATCAATAACAGAGGATTAGATTAAAATGGGAATTAATTTGTAGAATGAACCATTGCTTACTTATTCCAGAATGAATATTATGCCTAATCATGATTTGAAGAAATTTTGAATCGGTGAATGATGCTGATATAAAAAAGATCTTTCCCAAAAAAAAAACCCAAAACAAAACAGCTAACTCAAGAAATTTGTCTCCCTGTTTAAGGAAGAAAAAACCATGCACATATTAGGGGAGGGTGTTGAACTCTAGGAAGGGCATGGATAATAGATTAAGATATTTAGTGGAAACTTTATTTACATTGATTGATGGTGTAAGATAGCTTTCCCTCACTGTTGATGAGAACTCCTCCCACCATTGCTTCTCAGCAGGTTTGAGAAGTCCAGACTCCAACAGCTTTGGGCAGGTTTCCTGAATAATTCTGCTTAGGTACATGCTCTTGTCTGTAGGCACCACACATTTAGGATTTCTTTTCAAAAAATCCATGTCCTTCAATTAGAATTGAAATACACATTTACAATGTTATGAAAAACACCAGTTACTATATTTGATATTTTGATAAAAAATGTAGAAGTAAATTGTATTTGATTTAGATAATCATGAACAGTAAAGAATAAAAAAAAAGGACTGTTTCTGCCCATGTGTTTACGAAATAATTGATATTGTCTAAATATGCACAAGTACTGATGTTTATAAATTGGATTTTGGACTTGTCAGATGCTATGGCATAGTTTAACAGTCATTTAACCACATATGTCCTTCAATCCCTAAAAGTTAAAATCTAGTAAATAACTTTAGACTAATTTTTGGTGCTAAATCCATTATGACATCACAATCCATTTTACGCTAGAGTGATGAAGTAAAATGAAGTGAAGTCCTATATAAAAACAGTGTTAAACATTGTTTGTGGTATAAAAAAACTTGGGATAAAAAGAATCTCACGTGATTTGTATTAGATATGATTTTTATCCAACTCGTTGTGTGTTTTTATCCCCTCACCAAGGCACGTTTGTAAAATCCACACAACTAGTTGGATAAAAACCATATCCAACTACAAATCATGTGAGATCCTATATTTATTCAGTGAACATTATCAGCTGAAATTACAAATGTAATCACCTTAAAAATTCGAATCCCACACTTATCCTGCTGATGTTCAAAGGTGTTTTCATCTTCACAGTCTGGCAGCCATCTCTCACCTTCACCCCTTCTATAATGGAAGATGGGGGCTCTGCTGTCTGCAGTAACAATCATTTATTAACAAGGTTCTTTTTCTTATTACATGTAACGAAAATTAATATTGTATTATTATGAATTGGAATGACAAAAATCATGCAGTATATCAACTCAAAGCAGTTTGTTTTATAATATATCTTTTAATATTGTCATATTCCTCTACCTTTGTCAAGAGCATGGATTCTGAATTCATACTGGTCTCCTAGACCATGGTTGTTCACCGAGTGATGTACCATCCAATCTTTAAAATCCCAGACATTCTTGACAACCTTTGATTCCTTTATGTAACTTAATTTCTGTAAAGTCTTTATCAGTTCTGAAAGGAAGGGAAACAACTTGTTGTAATTTGTACAGAAACTAGGGATGTCAACGAATAGATGACTATTCGACTGTCAGTCGAATGGACTAACGATCCAATAATGAAACAACATTCAAATATTTAAAAATAAATGCAAAAAAGAGGGTGATAATGAAATATTCATCTCAAAATTTCACAATTTTTGTTCCCCTTCACCCATAGATGCTTTGTGCCAAATTTGGTTGAAATTGGTTCAGTGGTTGCAGAGAAGAAGCTGAAAATGTTCAAATGTTAACACACGACGGGCAACGCACATAAAAGATACAATGTATTTTGATATATAGCTTGGGCAATCATTAATTGAACAGTTTATAACATTAGGTCACCTGAGTTTACTCAGGTGACCTAAAAAGAAATGCTCCAAATACTAGTAGTCGACTATTGTTCCAATAATGCAGTTGAATGTTTGACCAAGGAAAATTAAAATTTTGACATTCCTCACAGAAACAAATATAAATATAGTTGTTCAATTATATAGAATGGTTGTTTAATTTATTTGTAATGTATTTCTTTAACACACGCCTGTTCTCAATTTTTAAATGCAACATGCATATATATCATTGTTCAAATCATATTGTATTCTAAAATTACCTTCTAATGTCATTATATCAGCTTTTAACAAGGTGGAAAAATTGGAAAACATGGCATCGATGTCTTCATGGGTATGACCAACGGGTAGCATATGCAGATAACACTAAATAATTGAAAAAACAATGACTATACTACACTATAATAATTTGAGAGTTCATATTGCAAAGGAAAATAATTTAATTCTGGTTGTAAGATGTCACTGGACTGGTATAAACATTTAATTATGACAATTTAATCTTTAAAAGAATATTTGTTTGCCCTCTCCAAACTTGGGTTTAAAAAATGGGTTGATAGGTAGGTGGAAAATTTTAATGGACTGTCCATATTATTACTCATAAAATGAATTATTAATTTTTACCTCTTCAAAAATACCAAGGTGAACCATAATGCCAAGGAAGCCAAGAACAGTCTTATTTTTGTTATCAGATGCACTGTCTGTCTGCAAGTGCAATTCCCTTCCCAGGCAGTCTTTGTAGTCTGCAAATATATATACACATATATATATTACGTTTTAACAAGAAGTGTTGCATTTTTACTTTATTTTCATATTGATTACTGGACACTATGACGCCAAGGTGTAAACATTGCAATGTATATGACGGTTACCTCTATATCATCAATGTAAGGTGTTGTTGCAAGAAAATATCTTAAAAGTTAATGCATGTGTATGGAGAGAAAGTATATACATGTACAAACAAATCTTTATGCCATACTAAATGTTTGAAATTTATAAATTACACAAGATGGGAAAAAGATTATTAATACAGCATAGTTACCAAGTAGAGTTTGCAGTAATACAGTCAGATTGAGATTGGAGTCGTGAGGATACTGGAGAAGATCAAAATACCCATATCCAACTTTCCGTGCTCCTGATACCTCTGTATAGTGTATAAAATATAGGTACATTTTACAATGATTATAAATCAGAAAACTAAATAGTGTAAAAGCAAAGTAGGAATAAACATTAATTCTTCATCTCATACTATCATAATAATTTAAATAAATTCACAATTTATTTGCTAAAAACCTGAATCTCTGTGTACAAGCAAGCCCAGCAAATGAGTCCTGATTTGCTGGAGGTTGGCAATCTGCTTAGAATTCCTAGATTTTGAAAAAAGAATGGGAATGTTTGTTTTTTTCTGGTCCATTCCATCCATGATAATAGTCAGGCATTTGCTGGGATACAACCTTGACACTTCTCTCCTCTCATAGTAAGCTTCTTTTTGTCTCCTGCAACATCATAATTTTCATCAGGGTGACTAAATCTAAAAACTTTTTATACCTAAAAATGACAGGCAATTTGTATACAACATATACCTCACATAATCCCAATGCTGCTTTTTTCTGTCCAGAATAATCATTTTCGCATCTCTCTCATATCTTCCACACTTCTCAAATTCAAAGTGGAGAGTCGTGCAAAGGTGGCACTTTGAAAAGGGGTTTTCCTGTAAACAAAAAATATGGTCCAAAATACTGGTTGAACAGCTGAGATGTTAAAATTTAGGGAGATACATGCATGTAGATGAAAAACAATGTTAAAATAGATTCTAACCAAACACTCAAGCAGATATTAGGCTGATATAGTCTCTATCAGGATAATTTACTATCTAAGAGAGCTAGGCCATAGAGTTAATTTTACAACATTTTCTTATTGAAGTGAAGCACTTGTACCCGGTAATATAGAGCTGATTAATGATAAGTTATGCATTTCAGGATTGAATTAAAAAGGCAACACAAGGTTTATTGTATAACCTGGGTTGGGGCAGTTTGTGCTTTATAAACCATGAAGCTCTTCATGACTCTTGACATATTTCATCAGCTTAATACCAATAAACAGAAAAGATTTTCAATGAATCAATGCATTTTAATTATATAACCAATAGAGCCCCACCCTAACACCAGAACCCCTGACCCAAGAGCAATTTTGAAAGGAGCATTATACATTGTATAATAATAATACTCAGAATTAGCACAGCAGATTTTTTAAATTTCAAATACTGCATTTTCACTCTTTATTCAACATAGCCCCACCATAGTACCAGAACCCATGACCCTGTGGCATTGAATTTCAAAATTTTCGTTTCCCTTCACCATATACGCTGAATTTTTTTTCAAAATTTACGAATGCTGAACGCTGACAGACAAAAAGATACTGCAGCAGGTGACCTACAAAAAGTACTAACTTTAACCACTGTTATATGTGGAAAGGATTTATTCCATATCTTCAGAAAGGATGACTTTGTCAGGGATTGAGAGTCAAGGTCAGATGCCATCATTTTCCAGACCTCTGTCTTTTTCATCCCTGCTGGATAAACCCTGATAATGATATGTATGTACACATAAAATAATTTGAATCAATATCTAACATTGTTGATACATGTGATGTTCATGTGATGTACATGCATGTGAAATAAACAAAATAAAGTAAACTTAGTCAACTGGTAAAACTTTTCAGTCTTAAACTATATCAGTTCAGAACTAAGTATCTGATTCTGATAATGTTAAATATTTATCCCATGTTTAACCTTTTATCCCCTTGATATAGGTCATGTGATAAGTGGAGTTCTATATATAAGAACACTCAGTGTTAAACATTGTTTTGGGTGTAAAAACATGGGATAAATTGAATCTCACATGATTTGTAGTCGGATGTGATTTTTATTTAAATTGTTGTGTGTCTTTTCTCCCCTTTCCAAGGCTCTGGGATAAAAAGAAACACAACAGTACAAATCATGGGAGATCCTATATGTATACAATGTATCAATGAAATGAACTAATTATTCTAAAGAGAGCACTGATTGTAATTTTCATTATTACCACTGTTTTGAATGGAAGGTCTCACTGATGCTGTGTTTGCATGAATCTTTTCTCTGACACCATTTCTGCTTTCAGTAAGATATTTGTTGTATTTGTATATCGAAACTTTATGAACTTCCCTGGAAGAAAAAGTACCAGTGTTATATTTTTACTCTTTATATATATATAATTTAATTTCACTTGAATCAAGCAGTTTCATTGGCTGAATCATTCAGAGGAACATATAACATTTTGGATAAAATAACTTGCCTACGTCACAATGAGTTACGTCAAAAACGTATTATTCCGCTTGACGTTACTTTTAAAATAATGCTCAATTTAAAGTCTTTTTTCGGTGGAAATATTGTGTCATTGTCTACATTGGAATTAAATTATAAGGAATGAAGCTAATTTCAACCTATGTTATCCGATATAACAAAACTGGGGGCAGTTTACGTTTTTTTATAAACTGCCATGCGGTTTATAAAGCGTAAACTGCCCCAAGTTATGTCATATCGGATAACATAGGTTGAAATTAGCTTCATTCCTTAAATATATATATGGATTTGGTACTTAAATTAGAATCAGCAAGTTTATGGCTTTTATGAAAAATTTGGAAATTAATTCACATAACCAGAGGCAAAAGGGTCTGAATACTAAGTTTAGCAGGCCATTAAAGTACATGTAACCTTTTTTTGTTTCCATGCACCAGTCTTAAATATACACTATATGTCAATACAATAGGTCATGGCTTTGCTGTTCTCCACTACCTGAGGATGCTCATTTGTTTCATTTTTCCTGATTGCCAGATATTGAGAAAAAAAATTTTAAATGACCCCACCAAAGCATTACATTCACTATTCCCTACTTATTCCCCATTTGAAAAAAATCTGTAGCCTTTTGTTTGATCAAACTTGAATTTACTTCACCCTAGGATGCAAAGTTTGGAGGGTATTGGTTCAGTGATTCTGGAAAAGAAGTTAAAAATTGAACACACTTTAAAACAAAGATAACAACGACTGACAATGGATGAATCTTGATCAAAATATTAAGCCCTGATGATCCAGCTTACAGTTCAGGTGTGCAAAAAAGATGAACACTTTCATATTGTATATACCTCCAACATTTTTCACAGATTTCTTTTCCACAGACAAGATGGCAAACTGTGTCCTGGGTTGAATGTTCAAAAAAGAAGTCTAAAAGCCACTGTGTATGTTCTTTTTGACTGCTTGGTTTATTTTTCCTTAATTCCAGTAGATCGTAGCTGAAGTATACATATTTCAATTCATCAAATGTTTTAATTACATGTGTTGAACCCTTTCTCATGTCAGTTCATAGAAATAAAGATGTAATGAATGAACAGAAGAGAGGGTTTTTTTTACCAAATTGGCCTACCTTGAAAGTCTAGATATGCAATTTTGAGGACATGCTTTCTGCCTTAATTCAATTCCATCATGGTTGGCACAATTGATGCCTAAATAAAATGCATTAGTAAAAAACGAATCTTAATTCATAATTTCCCCAAAAATGAACAAATAATTTTTTGTCGTTATATTCATGCACAGAAATGTGACATTTTAAAAATTTCTCTTTATTGATCATGATATAATCTCAATAATTTAAATATAACATTTTATCTGATGACTGAATAACTGCATACACATACTATGTACTTTTCGTTTACATTCTCTATAGTATCCAAACAAATTAAGCTTAATTACCTTTGCAAGCTTCATTATGTGTCTCACTTATTCCTTCCAGTTGGTCATCTACATCATTTGGAAATGGTTCAATTTCTTCTTCATTGTCACTGTATGGTTCTATTTCCTCTTCACTCTCAGGATATGGTTCTACTTTTGTTTCCATTGCTAGAATTAAAAACCATATCTAAGAAACTAAAGGAACTATTTTTGTAACACCCTGTAGATGTGTGAACATATAACGAAGTCCTATGCATATAGATACATATAAGCTTAAATATTTCTCATACATAAAAAATACAAAAAACATGTACATATATATAACACTAACCTGTAATATTCCGATAAGAGAAAGTATACTGCAGTAGGGTTTCTTTAGGATACTTTTACAATCTTCCGAATGGCCGGTGCCATATGTTTATATAAATAAATGTAAATAACACGTTACACTTTCCAAAAGTAAATCAGATTACTGTACACTTTGGACATGTTAATCATCCAGATTAAGAATAGGCCTAACTTCGGCTAACGTTCCAACGGAAATCTTTCATAAAATTCTAAATTCTTCTGAGAATATTTCGCGGATTTTTCTAAAACTCTGAAAAAATGACGTCAGGGTACAATGCACGTTTCAGCATTCGTAACGGTTATTTTGGAGAATTCTGTAGCCAGACAAGATGTGGGCGATAGAGGAAAAAGAAAATGTTTACTTTGCTATGAAAAACAATACCAGAATGCGGTTTTCCAGAAGTAAACATCTGTGTCCTCCTTTGGAACGACTGGATAAACCCTGCATCGAAGATCTGCAGTCGAAGCATATGAACTGTGACCCCCAGAAAGCCGTTATTGTAAGTAATCCAGAGATAATTAAGATAATCAGAAACTGACTTCATTTCATGAGAAATTTGTGTTCATAGTTGTTTGCAACATAGTTTACATCACAGCTTGTGGTAACACGAGTAAAATTTAACAACCGTGCCGCGCTTTCCTTCACTTAAAAAAAAAAATCCACGTATTGGCCCTAATACTTTGACATTATTCATTTCATCTGAAATATGCAAGCTTAGTAGAAATTAAAAATTATAAGTTCAAAATTTTAATAAATTAAAAACATTGAAATGTGTTGACAGAAAACAATGTCCGACTTTCATTCCGGCTTTGCACGTACCGTTTATATCAAACCAGCCAATGAAACATCTATAGGAAAAGGGGTTTTCCAAAGTACAGACTCGTTCAAAAGTACATTCATATTTATCTAAAAATAGTTTTAAGTGCATTTTCTATCGATTCCATGATGTTGCATTGCTCAGAATATATTATTATATTAATTATTATTTAATATCCATAATAATGGATACCCTTTTAATGTGTTTTATAGTTGATTCAAAATGTGCTCTCTCTCTCTCTCTCTCTCTCTCTCTCTCTCTCTCTCTCTCTCTCTCTCTCTCTCTCTCTCTCTCTCTCTCTCTCTCTCTCTCTCTCCCCCACAAGAACATTAATATTCATTTTAAAATACATAAAGTACATCTTTCCATTAATTCTATGATCTGCATTGCTGAGAATATTTTTTTTTACCTAAGAATGTATATCCTTTGTTTTTATAGTTGATTGAAATTGCTCTCTCTCTCTCTCTCTCTCTCTCTCTCTCTCTCTCTCTCTCTCTCCCACAAGAACATTAATATTCATTTTAAAATACATAAAGTACATCTTTCCATTAATTCTATGATCTGCATTGCTGAGAATATTTT
>NW_026931648.1:0-47672 GCF_032062105.1 Saccostrea cuccullata
GATGGCCCAATGTTGAATGCATATACGGTGGCCCGACATGAGGAGCATTGTTGGCCCAACAAAGGTCCAATTACATCCTGCTATCTGGGGTTATACAAAATGTTTAAAATTGTTTATCCAATCAAATGACGTGTTACAACTGAAATTAAATTATATGAATGTACAATAACAAAATCAATCTTCTACCGCCTTTTTTACCACTTAATCACTAAAATCACTGAGTTTAAAAATGGCGTAGATATGTCCGTGGAACAGCCCCGCTTAGCTATAAAAACCGACATTCATCAGCTTCTTTATGAAATGTACACGTGATTAGACTGCGAAAGACGACACATCGATGTTGTCTAAAAAGTATTTCAATCTGAGTTAAATATATATTTCAACTGCACAGGTTTGATATGTGTTTCTAATCTGATAATTTTTTGATGACGTTTGTGATTATTAGAGAATAATGACCGAGGCATTTCTTTGATCTTGGCAATAACCATAGTAGAATTGCTGACAAGGTCATTGTATCGACCATAGAAATTACTAATGATAACTTTAAATGAAACTTTTTAAAATTCGTGTTACATCAACTTGTTTTTCAATAAAGAATTTCGTTTCAGAAGTTGTTCATACAGAGCATGCACTTACATATCGAATTAACTCAGAGTTATAAACCCCATATGCAGATGACAAGGGTAGATTGCTGCACAGGTAAGGGAAGTAGACGATTAAAAAGTTAGAGTCATCACGCTTATCGTAAAGAATTGTTGTTAGATTACCATTAATGTCTTTTTCTAGTAAATATCCAAAAATGAAACAGTTGTGTCAGACTCTGTAATATCTTATTTCAAACTCATCGGGATATACTCCGTCGCTATATAAATGTAAATAACTACTGTTAATTGATAATACATCATCGATATACCAAAATGTCGATTGAAGGGCACAATAAGCGTTTCTTCTCACGTTCAAGATTTTGTTTAAATCTTCTTCAAATGAATACAAAAATAGGTCTGGTAAACAGATATTGTTAATTTAAAAAAAAACTTCGCAAAAGTACCTTTTTAATATCAACTCCAGATCTAGAGTACTTGTGTGTACAATCTGTCTGAGTCAGAATGTTTTATAACAAAATAATTAATTAATGCATTGGAGGTATCGGTTTAAAAATAAAAGCACACATTGACTGTACCTTTAAATGATATAAATGTTTAAAAAGTAACACTTAAATGTTTGATTGACCATTGTGATTCAGAGCTAGTAACTTTTAACATTCCTTCATCCCATTCCCGTGGTCAGCTGACGCCAACGGACATATGTTGGCTAACGGAAGAAATGTAAAATGTAAGCATATTAAACTTTCTTTAAACGGTACGAGAAATAATCCAAATATTTTGGGTTTTGATGTGCTTTCGTTGTTGATTAGCATTTTAGATATTAAAATTCGTGAAAACGCCCTTAGCTTTTTTTGTGTGTGTGAAATCCAGGGTATTCCAAGAGCAAGTAATACAATGAAATGTACATGTAAGACTTAACACATTTTCCAGATTGCAATATATTTACAAATGATAGTATATTTATACAGGGAACCAAGACAAAAAGGAAACTGTCAAATTTATTTGTTGTCATGAAGGATGCTTTCATTAGTGGGGATGCCTTGAGATTTGACGAGGAGATAACTTGCAAATTGACATTCAAATGACGAGGACTTCATTCATTTTATTGTTCCTTGTAAAAATATATAGCAACTCAATAAATCTCTTTAATTATATATTGATTCTCTTGCTGCATTAAGTAAAGTTTCACACTGAATTTCACATAATTAAATTCTTTGCAAGCTATGAATTCTTGGAATTGGTTTTTAATTTCCAAATGTCTTCCACTAAATTATATCATTGGAAAAGGTGGAAATGGAGAAGTTTTCTAAAAATTCATGCGATTAAAACAATGACTTCGTCTCTACGAGGGATAAAATAACCTTTATTGCAATCATTGAATAGAAATGGCTCTCTGATTTTCACAGAACGAAGAGACGTCTGTTATTCAAAACAATTTTTATATCGATTTTCAAATTCAGGCACATTCTTTTGACTTTCTATTATTCAAGTGGCCAACCATTTGAAATATACTAGTAATTCCTTCTAGTTTCTGATTTCTTGTCAAAAACCATGCTAAAGCTATACTTTCTGTCTATAATATACATTTTCAAACCTACAGATCAATTTTAATAAGCTTATCACTGCTTGGTGTAATTATAACCCCTTAAACTTTTACGTGTAATTTCTTTTGAAATTGCGACTCAAAAAGCACTTTTGATCAGCATGTCTTGCACCCTGTTGGATACTAGCGAAGTATTCTTTGCATCATTTATTCAATTATGTCCGGGTAAACACTTTTCAGACTCCACATATCGGTCACTTCCTTCATTTCCAAAGATATTCTTTTTAATTGGCTAACAGTGTATGTATCTTTATCATGAATTTCAAATGTATAGAGAATGATTAGCTGAATGAAAAAATACAGAAAGTTTTTTTTATTATTAAAAATCTCGTTCCTTTATTTTCGTGCATGAATTTTATCTTGTTATGTTTTATTAAGGATGAAAAATACAAAATCTTCTCGCGATGTCTGGGTGCTCCGACAACAGCTGTTTTGTTTCACCATTTGTTCCCAGCTTCGGGTGATCCTATCCTATATCTTTACTCAATCACATAATCATTAATCATATAATGAATTCATTGTTTTACATCTCTATTGTACTATGCATATTTGGGTATTCATCAGTTTTGAACAATAATAATAGGAATCGGCTTAAATATAATTTTTTCTCATTTGATGCTGATTCTGAGCAGTGAGTACTTTTCGTGATTCTTTATCCTATATCCCGACTGCGGTTTGGATTGAACCAAACTTATAATGGATTCCTAACCCTCATAAAATTCCTTACGAACAAAGATACATGACGGGTTTCATGTAGTAAATATTCTACCAATCCTCTTTTTTTACTTTTACTCATCACTATAATAATAACAGTTGTGTAAGAGAAACTTCAGGCGTACTGTGCAACTGAATTGAAATAAATAAGCTGTAAATACTTAAAATCTCAAGGAACTTTTAGAAAATTTGAAATTGCAAAATTCTACCAAAATCATTTAACATCAAAACGTCCGATTTTTTCAACACTTTGTACAAGCATTCCCATTAAATCAAAGTCCAGGCTTTTTGAAATTATAGAAGGATGCTTTCGTAATAAAAATGGAACTCGTAAATTGACGTAAATTATTTGCAACATTATATATTCGGATTGTACACGCAGGTACTCTAAACTGATTTTAAAAAGATGATTGAGTTTTTGATTGTGTATATATTACACATGTATATGTAGTTTTTGGGAAAAAAAAGTATTCCAACAATCTGTCGGAATTTCCAATTGCACCTTCTGTGTCCTAATATTACCACACGTGTTTTTGTATTCATGAGAAGCATAATTTGAATAAATAAACAAAACAAGATGTGTTTGTGAAACACTATGCCCCCGATGGTAACACGATTCTGGTTTGGGAGTAGACTGAAGTGGTATACACTTACCCTTGACAGCGCAATAGTTATGGGCTAATTTAAAGTTGACAACAGACAGACAGAAAAACAGACAGACCTGACAAAAACAATCTTTCGATCCAGGGGCATAAAAAGACTGTTACTTGCTGTAACCTTCAGTTCAACATTTAGATATATCGACGACATTTTATCAATTAACAATACTGACTTCCATGCATATGTCGACTCATATATTCCAGTAAACGGCAGTTTGGCATATCTGTTTCAAATTTGGTTATTTGGTACTAGAAAAAGACTTTTTTTTGGCAATTTAACACCAAAACTTAATGATAAACGTGATGATTCTAATTTTTTCGTTAACTTAGTTTAATTGTGTAGCAATATATTCTTATCACCTGCGTTTGGGGTATTTGTCTCCAAGTTGATAGACACGTAAAGGCAAGCTCTAACGTATGAACAATTTCTAAAACGAGACGAGAAATTGACAAAGAAATGGATGAAACAACGATATCAACAGTCTCATTAAAAGTCATCCAATGCAAGTTTTATGGTCGATACAATGACATTGTCAGCAAATACAATCTATCATGATTAATTTCAAATGCTTACTTATATGTATCATATTAATTGTTAAGCCATTTCCGGTTTAAACGATCATGTCAAGGACAAACAGGTGGTTGTGACAGGTAGACGGGGGATACTTTTTCCCCATTGGAACCTGGTACGTGTGTGCTCTCTTCCCGATTTGTTTTGTTTGAAAGGACTTCATATCTTGTATACTGTCTATTATATCCATATTTCATTGTTCAAGTATTGTAAATTCATTTCATCTAATTTATGATAATTGCTAGTACCATCTCCTCTCCTCCACCGGATATTTGCAATGGTCACTTAACTTCAATTTTTTTTTTTTTTAAATTCATTTAGAAAAAAAAGAAATATACCAGCATATGAATCGATAGACTATAAAAATGGACATGTAACTCAGGTTACTACATAGGTACAAAACTATCCACTCAAATTTGCTTTATTTTGCAGTTTAAATGAATGATATTCGAAGAGTGTAAGACTAAAATATAATCCTTTATAAAGAATATATAATTGGTGTTACTTTGCCTTCCAGCATCTAGATACTACCAGACTGTTTTACATTCAATTTGGTTAAATTTCGTACTTTTAAAATAACACACTTAATCTCTAATTTTCGATTAGACGATCAATACTGCTTTGGAAAACAGCTGTCTTCAGAAGTGACGTAGGCGGATGCTTTATCAAACGATTCAATCATATTCCAATTCCTTAAAAAGATTTCAATTAGGTTGGCTACTCAGGAGCTTGAATAAATTTGCAAAATCGACCAGTAATTTATGTCTTACTAAAGAGATAAGTTTGTTTTCTTTTCCTTCAATAGAGGAACTAATTAGCTTCCTCGTCTGAGATTAATTGGAACTCTGTCAATGATTTTGCAGAGTATTGAATGATATACATGCATTGCTATTTTTTTCTCCCTAACGGTATTTCCCAGCATGTAAAATCCTTTAAAGCAGATCCAAGCTCTGTATCTAGGCATAAGAACAATAAAGGCGCGGGGCTGATCGGATAAATTGCGCTCAAGTACATCCTTCGGAGACGGTCTAGATAGTCGCATGAATGTTTGGAGTGGAAAATCAATTGGTCCTCCTAAACGAGTCAGTTGTCTTTTGCAAAAACTGCCTCCTTACGCAATTTTTTAAAGTTGACGCTGGAATATAACGCCATAATTATTGATAAAACTTCATTTCTTGTCAACTTAATTGTTCAAGAAATGGTGTACGATTTTGTTATTGACACAGCCAACAAGGAAGGGTAACAACAGATCTGGAGTAACAAATGACTATGCCATGATGTTACATCTTTCGCTTGACAACAAAACATAAGTGAGATGGACATAAATAAAAAGAATATCACCACAAGTAACATACCAGTACTGAGATATTTTTCTCTCATGATAACATGGATAAGTCAGCGGTTCTATGTAAACCTGTAAACAATCCATGAAATTTTACCTATCCTTTGACCAAATTCCTGTAAAGTATTTGTTACCTCTCTTAAATATTTATTATAAAAGAGAACACGCGTGAAAGTTGGTTGATACAGAAGGTAGCAGATTTCCAATCAATTTCAGGACCAGCAGACGCTTATAAGGGGATCACGTAGATAGCTAATCCTAGATTCGGCGCGCGGGTCCAACCGCCCGATAACATAGTCAAGAAATGCAACGTTTGGGTAGCATCCCTGATTACCGAAAGACAGCTCATTTCCGTATCGCCACAACAAGGCCTAATTGTGAGCTTACAATGATCATTGCTTTGATTTTTCCATGGAATTACTAGGATTCGCATGTAGATAGACTTAAGTGTTGGATGTTTGTCACCTTTGAGGTAAACCCTTTTTATTCTATTATCATTATCCCTGATTTCTTTCTATCAAAAGTAATAATGCCTGGTGCTATATAATGTGGAAAATAAAGACAAGGCCTATGGATAGGGCAATTTTAATTTATCTTCGTTGATGATCAAAAAAATTATAATGATGAGAAATTTTTCAATTATTTAAACACTTTTGACTCCACAAGAAAAAAGTAAATAATGATATTGTCAGAAAGTTTTTTTATTATTAAAAATGAAGAAAACGATAATTATCAATTCATTTTAATTCATGTTTTAACCACGTTTTGTTTACCATCTACATGACTGTTCAAAAAGAAAAATACATATTACGTGTCATGACTGGATATTGAACATACTTAATTCAGGCAATACCAAACATTACTTATTCCAGGTAAAGAGTATTCAAATGATTTTTTTATTGGCATAATCTCTTTGTCTTGACTTCTTGAAGTCTAACGTGTTTCAAAGCGAGAAATATCTCAGTATATAACCCGTGTTTCATTTTCTCAATTAAAGATTTAAAATCTCAATAAATATTGTCCCAAGTAATAATATTTACCTTGATTTTATTTTGAAGAAAAAAAAAAGAGAAATATTGTAAAAAGCATTGTACAATTAACTGGAAAACCTCAGGAAACACGTGATAGGTTTTAAGATTGGACTTGGCATTGTAGGGGATTAAATGTATTTTTAAAAAACAACCTTCGATTTTCTCTAAAATTAATCAGAAACAATAAACTATAAAATCTTTTTTTTCAGATTTAGAAATTTAAAATAAAGTTTGACTCACTTGAAATTTAATACTACAAGAGTAGATCTATTGTGGTTCTCGGTGGACAAAGTTTTCGTTACACGTTACAGTCTTCACAAAGAATATACTAACGCTAATAAAGAAGCACCTGAATTTGTTATTTCTATCAGAAATCATTTTCCACGTACATCGTAATATTCAAATTTGTCGTATTCTTTAATGGAACAAACATATACTAAACCGTGAATTTTAAAGCTTTATTGTGCATTTTAAAATAATAGATTAACTATAGAATCAACAGAAAAGGATAGACTTGGGATTCATATTTTTAAGAAAAAATGAGTGGGAGTAAATAAAGACTGAACAAAAATAACCAAATTTTTGTCTTCAAACGAACGAAGTACATCAAAATGGCAGAGCTAGGTAAGAAAAATTTTATTGTTGTAATATTGATCAAGTACAAACTTATTATTTATTCAAAAGATAGGTTATCTAATGCTGCACCGGCTACCATAAAACACAGACGTAGGTATCTGAACCAATTGTTGAATTTGCTAAATCGATTAATTATAATCACTTTATAAATCACTTTCAATTTTATAAGTTACCAAGAAACATTGGTATCTAGGGTTAAAGCTGAATAAAAGGGGTTTTCAAAAATAGTTTTAATAGCAATAAACTTTTGTTTATAGTAAAAATTTATGTTTAAATGTTCTAAAGACGATCTTCACCAGAATTAATCTGTTCAATATGTAAAACAGAGATAAAGGAGATGAAGAGTCTATGTTAATAGCATCATAAGTTACTAACGAGAACGTACCAAACGCTAACAAGGAAGCCTCAGCTGGTCTCCTCAAGGCTTTAATAGCTGTAGTCCCGATTAATGTTTTATCATAATGCTTTAAACTAAAAGAATGTATAAGTTAGGTTATTATATTAGGATATTTTATTTTGCGATATTTATAAATCCTACATCTTTGTAAGTGATAATGAATTGTACATCTGTACCTTGGACAATTTTTCCCATCTTCCTGAAAAAGGAAAAATGTTAATTATGAAAAATACGGACCTGAAATATTTTCAAAAATTCTCCAAGTGTCTGTATTCTGGTTGAACAAAGACATCGAATATCTGTTTTAGAAACATTTTAAAATTATATGTTCTCTAATGCAACATATATTGAAGTTGTCAGGGTTGATGACCATAATAATCAACCTTATTTTGTGTATGCTTATGTGGGAGAGAAAAGAGAGAAATTGGTTAAAAAAAATAACCGTCATGACAAAGTTGCAATTAATCAAAACTAGAGACAGCAATCTGGATCAGCTTCACGCTTGTTCTGTATTTCTTGGCGTTAAATTATCACCACAGGTCGTGTTAGGCAGCCTCTGGGGGAAAATTAATAAGTTGCTTATTAAAATAACTGTTGTCATAACAACGTGTTTGACGAAAGTTTATCCTTTTATTTTTCAGATATGTGACAGAAAAAAAGGCAAAAGGAATTATCATACGAAAAATATATATGTCAGTGATGGAGAAAAACAAATGGGCAACAGACATTTTCCATCAGAATGTCACATCAGGGGAATATTTAACCTCGACTTTTGCAACAAATGTAAACAATAGTGATGAGTATATCACACCAAACCCCGAATCGGTCAGGGTCATTAATGGATTCGTTATACCCGCCTTAGCTGTAATAATTCTGATTACCAACACTGTTGTCATTGCGGTGTTCAAGCGACAGAAGACGTACGGAGCGAGTCAGGCAGGGCTAGTGGGCGTAGCAGTGTCAGACTCGCTTACCATGTTATTTCCAGCACCGTTTTATTTTGTTGAATATGGTCTTCAATACCAAATTCCTTGTGAGTTCATTTCAATGAAGAATTGGATTTCTTTGTTTATGCCAACCATTACCCACACAGCTTCTATATGGTTAACTCTCCTGTTGGCCACCCAGAGGTACATGTACGTTTGTCACCCGTTTACTGCAAGAAAAGTGTGCACGCTTCGTAATACAACAATAGTGATAATATCAACTTATGTTCTTGCCGTTCTTGTACATTTGAGCCAATTCATTGTCTCGAAGGTTCAGTTCTCCGGGAGATTCTGTGTCTTTAATTACAGTGAGGACATTGATGTCATCGCCTACTTGATCTCTTATTTATTCATACGCATTATCCTAATCCAGTTCGTGCCTTGTATATCACTCATTCTTCTGAATGCTAAAATGATTTGTGGCCTACGAAACATAACCAACAAAAAGATCGAATTGAACGGCAACTCTGAAAACAGCAGCAGTACTGTGAAAGAAAACAGGCGCGTTACCATCATGATTGTGTGCATGGCTGCCATTACTCTGTTAGTAGAACTTCCGGTTGGGATTATTCAGTGCCTCTATGTGGACATGTATCTCTCACATGCCACATATGACCTACATGATTTGCAAATTTCTGAAAGAGTAGTAAACCTGATGATAATTTTCTCCTACCCCCTGAACTTTCTCTTGTTTTGCAGCATGAGTTCTGAATTCAAACAAACATTAAAAGATATGTGCTGCATTGGTTCCACAAACCAAACAAAAACACCAAACACATATACTGCAAGAGTTGAAATGGACAAATGTAATGGGAACGTGTCTGAAGAACAGGGCCTTTTGAAGGTTTCAACACATCTTTGATATCTGTCCATATGCATATTATACAATCTTGTCACCACTATTGTAACTATAAAAGATTAAATAAGATTTGAGTTTCTCTCCTCCATACGATCCTTTACGCGCGATATTCCGTATAGATCCGTCGTTATCTCCTTCTTATCTACTTATCAATCCCATGAGAAGCCTGGTTAGAGCAGACCTGTACTTTTTTTTAACGTAAGTTTTCTCCAAGTGAGCTTAATCCTATTCATTTTCATAATTGAGATCGCATTTGGTTTAGGAGAATCATTTTTATTTCATGTGCACGTGTGCTCGTGTTTATCTGATCTGCTATACTTTTTTTGAAGAACTGGGTTATTTTAATTCTTTAATTAAATTGACATTTTTATATCCTGTCAAGTCAATAAAAAAGGTGCAGAAACAGTGATCGAAACTAAACATATTTGTGAAAAGGGCTTAAAGCACGGACCTACCATTTTCAGAGGCTAGGATGATAAGCGTCCCCTTGGATCGATTACACTGGCTGTGATTCCTGTGCATTAATCAGTAATATATTGTAGGAAGATACAAAAGTAGGATCCAATGGTAGTCTATATTTGTTAACAATGTAGTGATAACTATCATACTATTTACAAAATCCTGACTTTAAACGAGGCTTTTGAGATCCCTGTAATATCAACGCATCTTTCAGTAGCCTGCATTGGTTTAAAATTGATCGTGCCAAGAACTTGCTCTTGAGTATTGAACGAGTCAGAAGTTGTAAACATCATTAGCAGATGATAACGGAATATTACTGAACAAGTCAGGAAAATTGTTGCTGGAAAAGCGGAAGTCGTCTTGTTTTTCATACAAATGAGTTGTTTAATGACCCTTTTCTTTTTATTGTTAACGCATACACAGAAATTGAATTTCAAAATTAGAAGTGGATTGATCTTTTTTCAACTTTGAAGAAAAAACTTCCATGGAAGATTACCATTGCCCTATTTGATAGCTGGAATCTGATTCTTAAGGTCGCATTGTTTATTATGATCATGCACAAATTTATTTCCTTTTACTAGCATATGGATAAACAGGAAATTTACCACGGTTGCCTTAGATATATTAATCTTATTCTGCATTTCAGAAAAGAAAATGATTTTTTTTTTTATAAATACAGCACACGTAGGAATGCTTAAATATGATGGCCACAGATCACATATTTTGCATCGACATCGAATACTCAAGAGACGCCTATTATTAAAAGTTTGAAAGAGTATGTGGCATTTTATATTTCATGGTGTGAATTAATTCGTGGGTCTCCACATATCTCAAACACAACGAAAATTAATGATTCCATAGAAAATAAGTATGTGATATACTTACTTAAATAAATATCACACCTTTCTAGAATAATTAAAACTATGGGGGTTAGAGCTGAAGCTCTATTGAATATCTGTGACGTATCAGTTATATATTTTGGGCATGAGGATAAGACTTTATATACTGTTAATTGTACTTATACACAGTGTACACATTGATGTTACTGCCATGTTGTAAATTTTGAATTTGTAAATACAAATTTACAACATGACATTACCGTGTATCCAAAATCACCATTTTACATCGTACATGTTTATTGTTTTCTTTGATGTTTAATTAGTAGGATTTAATGTTGCACACTACATGTAGATTCTGATGAACTGTATTGATGTTTCCTTTAAGCCTGTTAAATCGATGTTAACATTTACGTGTTTCTAAGGATGCCAGTCTCTGCAACAATAACCAGCAATAATCCCTCCAAAAAATGAAAAATAAAATCCTTCAGATTAATGATTATATTTAATCAAAACGTTCTGTAACATTGGGTACTTTGAAGTTAATCTTATTCAAGCCCCATTTAATTAAAAATATCAGAGATTTCAATTACCTAAATCTTTTTTCAGATATAATAGTAAAAGCCTTGTATGCCAACAAGACATATAAAGAATGCTCCGTCAATATTAAGTTACACACTACGCTGATCTTTCTCACTTTTTCACGTGGACAAACCAAGTCTCGCTTTTTTCCTTGTTCCTCAGATCTACCTCTGGGTATTAAGTAACCAAAGTAAGCATGCTAAGTATATAGTTATGACTATCAATAATGTCTTTTCCAAAATTGTGAATTTCATGACCTCTGGTTTAAAACATGAACCAAATTTAATTGTTGTAAAGTTGTTGCATGATACTCAGGTGACCTAAATGACCATGGGCCTCTTTTTTTTTTGTCATTGTTAAGAATTCGGACCTTACAACAAAATTTTATTTTGCTCGATTCCTGTCCAAGGGATTTAGGAGTGGGGCAATAGTAATGGACAAGATTTTAAAGACAAAGAATGGGGAAAATCTTTCAAAATAAACACTTTGTCATTTTCAAGGACAAGTATTCCTTAGTAATGTTGTTTTATTTCGTTTTCACATCATGACTTTGCGACAAGGATGAAATAACGAAAGGTATTCAAGCTCAAAAGTCTATCAAACAATACAATATTGGAGCAAAGCAAACGTGGACCTCCAAATCATCAGAGGTAGGATCAGGTGCCATGGAGGAGAGAGCATCCCCTGCTGACCCGTCACACCCGCCGTGTGCTTCATGTCATGATCGGGAAATAACGAAAAACTCCGTCGACAATTCAACGTGTATATAGAAAGTCTTTAGCATCAGTCATCTTACAAGTAGCAAAATATCTTTAAAATAGACTTCTTAAAAAATATAAAATGAGACAAACTTCAAGTTTTAATTATCGCATGAAGTGGGGATTCTAGCTTGCTCAAATTATGACCCCCGAAGCTAGACTGATATCTGAGTTTGAAGTCTATTAAATGTATATTAATGCAAGAATTACAAATCTATGTTGACATGTAGTAATTTGCAGTGGGATCGTTGATGACTTTGAGTCTCTTGTTTACGGGCATATTTATCTTAAACAGCCGGAATTGCACTCTACAAAACTGCACTTTATCAAACTAAGTATGACCTGGTATATAATTTTAAGAGAGAATTTTCTTTCTAAATCGTAAACACTGTAAAGGCACAGTATGACCTAGACTATCTATTCTTTAAACTTGATAAAATGGTATAAAGTTATAATACTTAAAAGTTCAGCAAACACTGTTCTTTCCTTACACAAAAGTATACCATCTGACAATTATATTTCACGTTATCATAATATGGTATACATTTTAAGTGGGGAAAAAATCAAATCCTTATTGCCATCTTGAAGAAATTCAGCTGGTAAGCAAACAAAATTTAATAAATAAATAAGTAATATTTAGGGGGTATCTCCAGCAATACTTCCAGTCATGTAGTCAAGAAATTGGAATATTGTGATTTAATGCTATGCTTTTAGACTAATGTACGAACAAGACACTTCACACAGAATTGTAAGCGATAAAGTAAGAAAACAAGGCGAAAAGGTTTCTATTATGCAGCTGAAACACTTAAGTTTATGAGTGATTTATCATCGATTTATTGGGAAGAAACTTAAAAGAGCATGAAGAAACGGCATTAGCTATCCGAAACAATCGATGGTATCTCCTAAATGTGCCGAGATGGTCGGGATTGCAATTATCCAAACTGGGGGTAGACATTGCTTGCCATCTGTATGACGGCTAAGAGGCTGGCTGATCATTTTGTGTACCTGTAATTGTAATTGATGATTAGATGCTGCAGCTGGTTGCTGTGAAAATGTAGAAGAGTTGGAAGTAAAGATCAGATCTCTTGCCAAGTTAAATATTAAGGTTAGAACGCTTTGCTTTCATACTAAAAGGTTTATCGTTATCTTTGTTATGTGAAGTCCAATACTTTATTTTAATATACTTTAGTAATAAATTACAGATTTTCTAATCTGGCTAAACACTGTAATTATCTGCAAAGAAGGGGTAAATGCTTGTTTCATAAAAAAAATTACTTCACAAATGGATTGAAATTCTGTCCTTTTTAAAGAATTTTATCAAATCGACCATATCTGTTTAAGAAATAACTTGTTTTACTTGCTTTACAATAGAAGTAAAACTAGAAAAGTGTGCAGGCTATTGATAAAAGGAATAAAGATTTCCAGGAGGTGGGAGTTGGAGGCTGACTTGGTTGTTAGAATGATAGGGCTGTTATATGGAGTGGGAGAGGGAAACCCCACAATGATGGAAAATCGGAAAATTGTCAGTTTAGTGTACAACTAATGTAGAACTTGTGTATCTCGGGGTTTATATGGTATTAAAAATTAACTTGTACCATTAATCTTGTCAAGAGCCTCTCTAGGTATAGTTATTTACATCTCTTGAATTGAAGGAAACATGATGTAGAGTTCTCAGTTTCATTTTCAGTTCGTCATAAAAAAACATCCTAGTTTTAATCAATCATATCCATTGACAGCGGCTCCGTTTGCAAATGACGGCTACAAAACACTTTTGGTGATACAATCTGGAAGGTTCCGTCGCCTGTCAAATTTGATCCAGAACAAAAGAAGTAAGCACAGCGCCGTTTCTACAATGACTTCTCGGAGCGACAATGCTATTCATCTCCATCAACACAAAAAGTGAAGAGATTTACTCGATTTCGCAGGTTTATTAAATCCACTGAGATTGTAAAGGTTCGCAATATCAATAATTAATCTTGTAAGAACAAGGAGATATTGTTTTAATTTCTCAGTTTTTTTTTAAATTAGTTATAAAATACTAAGTATCAGAATTTGAAAAATGAATTTATTTTTTGATTAATTATAACCGAAAAAGTGAGAAGAAAGGAGAAGATTTTGAGATCTGTTAAACAAACATGCATGTTATTGATAAAGATCAGAGAATTCAAATACATGTAGTATTCGAAATTACCAGCTTTCTTAACATATCATATCCACCTAAGGCTGTCTATAACAGGGTGTGCTTTCTGAACCTCAACTTGACATATGTTTGTAACTACTAGGAAATTACTCAGGATTCGGTCCCCAACGAATCACAAAGGAAGCTCTGGACCTAGGGTTGTTATTACTTATCCATTAGTCTCCAACAAATCACAGCTGAAGTTCTTAAAACCCCTCTACACGACTGGAGTTCCTGTCATGGACCCTTTTACCTATTTTACCTTATTCTTCGAATTCCCTGACAACTCTGTCCACTCATATTTGTGTTGTGGATGGGTTTGATCAGTCTATAGTCTTATCGTTTCCATTACAATCCTATTTGATAAAAATATGTAGTTAATTGTTCTTACATTATATCAATCTGTTCTATAAAGATAGTTGACATTAATTTTGCTGATTTTAGTTTATCTACTAATTGTATTTGGTAATCACCTATTTTTTTAAATCTGGGTTAAATTACCTTGAAACATATGGAGATAACAAACTGTGTTTAAGATCAGAAGTCCTTAAAACAGTACAAAAAAAAAGCAAACACGGACCTCCAAAACATTAGAGGTGGGATCAGGTGCCATGGGGGAGTGAGCTATTTCATACTCTGTGCACTCGGTATAAAGGTACATGTACGAGGGCTGTTCAATAAATAATTTTGAACTGTATGACATACAATACAGATATCATATGACATTAAACTTGGCTTTCTCTCATTATTGAATCTTTACTGAATTTATAACAGTTTATGTGACCACTTTTCATCACATAGTTTCATCGTGAGAAGCTGGGAAACAAGGGCTATTCGAGACACTGCATTATAAACCAATGGTAAAGAATCAGTAATCTAGAGTGAAAATAAAGGCTACATTAAAGCTGCTGTAAAACTTGTTAAAAATCCCAAAGAAATATTCACTGAATTATATGTCATTTACAGCGACCAATGCCTGATTTATAGACAAATGAGCAGGTGGATTTTAATGATAAAAAATTATATAATGGGCATCAAAAATGGGCACCCTCCTTGCCAACAAAAATTATAACAACTTACGTACTGTTTGCCAAATTTCAACAAATAATATTTGATCATGTATGATTGACTTTAAGACACATAGCAAATTTGATAGACATCATATCGGGAGTAATTTACACTGTTTTTAAGAAACGTTTGACAGTAAAAAAGCTTGGTACTCAAAGGTCACCCTATATTTTGAAAAATGATCAAAAACGACAGCGTGTACGAAAGTCTTAACAATTATTTTAAAATATCAGTAATTGTAGTTATCCACGTTTGGTTTATATTTAAACAGATATTGGAACATGAATCCATTGCTTAAAATTATCAAAACAAAATTTACAATAAGATGTACTTGATAAAAACTGCGAAGGTCTGACAAAAGCAAAGGTATGCAAGAGCACAAAGACATTTATATGCAATTTTCTTAAATGTTAGTGGTATTGTTGTTCGAATATTCGTATTCGGGGAGACAGCTTAATATCTGGTGGAGTCTAGAAAGCAATTTTTTGCAAAAAGATCGAAAGGTTTATTAGAGCAAGGACCCAGAATCAGGAATCCACTACATTGAATTTCTTCATGACAGCGTCCATACCCGCATGCCCTGAAGAGTAAAGGGGTTTCCGAGATAAACAGAAAGTTCATGCTTTTTCATATTAACAATATTTGCCAGATCTTTTACCTTTTGATTTGTTTCCAAACTTGAAAAAAAAACCTTTTAGAAGGAAAAAACAAGTCCAGAAAATCATTGGATCTGCCATTTTCCAGTATACTAAGGGTCGTACCCAAAAATGAGTTCTAAAAACAATCAGGAATTGGATTAAAATGTTGCAGACATGTGTTTGAATTAAAAGAGATTAATAAGTAAAATCATGAAGACTAAATCATTGAAAAGCGTAGTTTGCTTCTTTCTGAGCACCGAGGACATTATTTATTGAACAGCCCTCGTACGCATCCTCACAGTGTTAACATTTTGAGATATTTGTTTCTCTACACAAACCCATGACAAAAGTCACTATTTATTTGTCGGGCCGGAAAACTACCATTTTATATATATATATATCTTAGGAATGGGAACCAATCAGAATACAGCCTTAACAGAAGGTAGTTTTGTGGTGAACAAATATGCTTTTAATTAACACAGGAAAGATTTTTAAAAAAATAATGGGATATTAATTTTTAGATGATCTTTTCCCTTTCATCAGAAAATCACGAAATAGTGAAGATTCGTTCTGTCACTAAATAATTCACAAAACAATTCATGATATAATTCACAGCTGCTTTTTCAATAAAAATGGAACTCGTAAATTTAGTTACCTTGTCATTGGTCATTTGCAAAAAAATTTTGTTAAAAACATTCTGATTTAAAACTTAAATACTCTGAATTTAACATAAAAAAGATGCTTGAGTTTCTGATTGACAATATCTATGTTGTTTTTGGAGACCAGGTCTTCCAACAAACTATTAAAATTCCTATGGGTACCAATTGTGTGCCGTTATAAGTAGACCTACTTTTGTATTCATATGAAGCACAATTTGTCCAAATCTTATGCGTTAAAAGAAGAAAACACTTGCTGTGGCCTTCAACTCGACATCTAGATATATCGACGACGTATTGTCAATTAACAATTAATAATGGCATTCCTATGTCGATACGATATACTACAGTATCCTGCTGAGCTTGAGATAAAAGATACCACAGAGTCTCTGTTTCATATTTGAATATTTTATTTGAAAAAGACGTTAATGGTAATCTAACAACCAAGCTCTATGATAAATTTGAACTTAAATATGAGATGACTAACTTTTTCAAACGTCAACTTCCCTTACTTATGCAACAAGATACCTTTATCACCTGCAGACGGAGTTTATATATCTCAGTTGATTCGATATGCAAGAGGATGCTCTACGTATGAACAATTTCTAAAACGAGGTAAATTATTAACAAACACATTCATCAAGGACAAAGGTGTAACTTACCTCTGTTGGTCCGTCAAGGACAAAAGTGTAAAATTACCTCTGTTGGTCCATCAGTGAAACAAGAATATCAGCAGTCTCGTTTAAATCATTATTTTGTAAGTTCTATGGTCGATGCAATGACCTTGTCAGCAAGTACAATTTTTAATTGAGTCAAATGCTGACTGACTTTTTTAATACTGATTGTTAGTCTATTATTTATACACTGAATTGACGACGGATTTTTCCGCGATTTCCTGATCATGACAAGGGTCTCACGGCGGGTGTGATCCGTCATCAGGGGATCCTCACTCCGTTATGGCACTTGATCCCACCTCTGATGTTTTGGAGGTCCGTTTTTGCTCTGCTCCTATTTTGTATTGTATTTTGGGTTTTTGATCTTGAATACTGTTCGTTATTATGTCAATATGTTTCATTCAAAATATCAAGTCGATTATTACTGTAATAGCATATAAAGTTTCTTATCACTACTTGAGCATATGCTTTTAAGACGTCCAAAACAAGCGTTTGTTTTAAACCTTATAATTATGATAACAAACACATGCATTGTATTCAGAAATAACCTATTACTAAATATTAACGTTCTATGATTTACGATTTGTAAATGCACAGACGATTTACATTAATAAGAATGTAGATCCCTTCTTTTGTAATGAAAGAAAAGATTGCATTGATATAAGTGTTGCCTTTTGTTCAAATAAAAGTAAATTCTTTACTGCTCTGTTGTTGTTTATTGATTTATTGGTTCGTGGTGATGATGATAGAATAACTTAATAGTGTTAAAAATTTAATTTGAATGCATTTACGTTGGAAGTCATTTATTTCACATTTTTGTTGATTTCTCGAGAGATAGCACTGAAACACCTGAAATGTTAAAATATATTTTCCAAAAAAGAGAGGAAAAATTCAATACTATTTGTATAAAAATAAGAAGATTAAATCATCATTCATATGCAAGTTATATAGCAAAATTGCCTGAAGAAAAGTGTAAGGTGATTATTAAACGCTGATATTTTATACATCCTTACAGTGACAGAATTTCTCACTGGCAATATTTCTCTCCGCCTGTTTGATCGAATTCATATACATTTTACATGAATATAAAATGTATAATTCGGTGAGATTTCTCATTTCCCTTGTCGGTTGCTTCTATAACCCACGAAAAACTAATCGTAACATTTATTCTTTCATCCATCTTTTTTCTTGATGAGATTTTCTACCGAGTCTCACACAAACTTAATCAGTACAAAAATGAAGCACAAACCTTAAAAAGAAATGTTAATACTTTACAAATCTATTTCTTTTGCTAACGGTAAAAGAGTTTGATCGTTTAGATAAAAAGGACAGCTTACGTTTTATCCCAGTGTCGCAGACTGGGCAAACATCGCTTTTTGTAAACATTGATTTCACCCTAAGTCCTATACATTCCATATGAGTCGCTGTATATTGACAATGACGGGAAATATTAAATCCAATTCAACACTCCGTGACTGGTAGTTCAAAGGGTTTGCTAGTCTCATTTTTGTGATATTGGATGATATGTAAAAAGGTCCCTTTCAATCAGTCTCTGTAATGGTGTCCTCAGTGTCAATTGATTACTGGATTTTCTGTCCGAACGGAAGGCCTCTGTCACAATAAATTTTTATAGAAAGGCAATTCAGATTATCTGGACATGGAACACGTGCCACCGTCTTTGGGTCTTTTTAACTTTTACTGCGACCTTGAACTCTTTCAAATGTCCAAATTCTTTTGAATAAGGAACATGAAACTATAGCACATGAAAATAATGATTGATGTATGCTTTGTTCAGTTGTTTGAACATGCAGGTGATTTATAGTCAATATAGAGCATAAAGTCTTCCATCCATTTTGGTGAACCCATAGGCTCACTAATTTTAAAGACGACATACACGCAGCCCAGATAGCAGGATGTTATTGGACCTTTGTTGGGCCAACAACGCTCCTTATGTTGGGCCACTGTTTGAATTCAACATTGGGCCATCGGTAATTTGCTCATCGGCCCTTAATCAAACCAACTTTTTGGCTTATTGTTGGGCCAATGTAACAGTTAAAATTGGGCCACTGTTGGGCCAATGTATTATTTCGATATTGGGCAAACGTCATTTGTGTACAATTGGGCCATTGTAAGCAACTAATGTTGGGCCAACGGTAATTTGCTCATCGGCCCTTAATCAAACCAACTTGTTGGCTTATTGTTGGGCCAACGAACGGATATCATTGAGCCATTGTTGGGCCACTTATTCTTTCAATATTAGGAAAACATCATTTTTGGGCCAACGTTGGTTTGTATCTTATTGGCTCTCCATCATGACAACTCATTTGCTCTTCACTGGTTGGCCATTTGTCCTCAAAATTGACAAACAAATATATACAATAAGGTTATACTAGTTTTGTAGTACAGTTAAATGGTAAAAGCCTTTAATACTATCTATATATGCTATATATGCTAGATTAATAGTTTAATACATATTCTCAATATCCTCATAGAATTGCCATCAACAAGTATTGCATTGTAAGTAGCTCTACATTAATTAAAAAAACTGAGAAAAAAGAAATCAAAATATAAAATTCAATTATAACATACTATAATTTTATTGCTCAGTGCATGAAGAAAACATTAATAAAGAATTAAAAGTGGATGCTCACTTCAAGCTATACATGTAGGGTTACATGACTGTATACTCCCTCTCTGATGTAAATTATGCACAAGTTCAGTAAATTACAGGTATCAATAAGCAAAGTCTAACAAATAAACAAAGCCCTCCTAGCTGTTCTTAAAATAATACTAGAATGAATCCCGTCATTTTGTTTACTTACAGAAAAAAAATTTCTGGCATCTTCATCGTGTTTATAACTGACAAACAGACACAAAAAAGTAGAACTACAGGAATGTCATACTTTATCAAAGAAAAAAGTTAGGCACTGCCACTTTCCATCTGATCCCTCTCCTAAGTCTCCATTTCCTCTTCCCGAGTCTCCTCCTCCCCCTTCTTTTCTTCTCTGTCCGTTTCTTCCTCCCTCATCCCTGTCCTTGGCATACCTTAGCCATTCTTTGACTGTGTTCTCCATGTCTTTTTAGAATCTCCAGTAGCACTAAAATTGTAATATTTGGTACTTAATATATTTGTTACTTTTCTCAGTAAAGAGTAAACATACGATTAAATTTACAAGTATATCACTATATGTTTAAGCTGTCAATTAAGGAATAACCGTCTTTTTTGTTTCATGGTGTGATTAAGTGATTAGCTTGCGTGATGAAGGCATTTATGCATAATATTTATACGCTTGATATCATCATCAAAACAATTTTGATTCAATGTTGCCCCATATAAAATACATGTATTGAAAATTTGTCGTTACACTGAACACATTTTAAATAAAAGAACCCAATTAACTTTTAGTACTGAATAAATTTTGTTTTAACTTCAGCAAATTCAACATTTTCAAAATGTTTGATCATGTTCTCGACGTTAAGTGTATATAAGTAAATTAAGTGGTAGACTTCGGAAATGTATTCTACTAGACACAAATTTCAATTTAAATAACGAGCAAATTATTAATTGTTTTAACTGTATCAAAACACATTTTTATACTTTCATTTATTTTTCTTGTATATAAACAAAAAATTTAATCACTGATAATTTATTTTGTTTCGATAAATTATGAGAATTTTAAATTTTTTTTTAGCTAGCTTGATTTTTCAAGTAGGATTGGTTGTAGATTTATTTCTGATTGTAGAGACGATCAGATTTGTTAATATACAGATTTGTAACAATCAAATGTTTATACATATTGGCCCAATGTTGGTCCAATATATCGGGCCAACATTTGACCAAGGAGCAAAATGACACTGGGCCAACGGCATTTGCCAACATCGGCCCAATGTTCTTGTTGACGTTTCGCCAACAATGTCGCATTCATTGGGCCAATGTTGGCGCGACGTTGGGCCAATATCTGTAGAAATAACACTCTACATTGGGCCAACGTTGGCCCAACATATCGGGCCAACATTGGGTCGATGAGCAAACTTAAATTGGGTCAATGCCATTTGCCAAAATTGGCCCGATGTAACCGATTACATTGGCCCAACGTTGGCCCAATATAAGCATGCTATCTGTACAGTGTTGACCCAACAGCACCTGGCCTCTGCATTCCCCGTGTCTGATTTACACAGATTTGTACATGATATCGTTTAAAAACTAAACGTTAATTCAGTTGTGCCGAGGCAAACATATTATTAATACTTACAAAGTGAGTGCAGATATGCAAGGTATCAGTCTCATTACGCTCGTGTCAGATTAAAAATGGCGCTGATATTACAAGTAGCCCGGTTGTTGTCTACCCATGATGCTCAGTCCGATTCATGGTATATTGGGCCAACGTAGGGCCGATGCCAATCTCCAAACAAATATTTTCTCTCATGATAATAGTTTTATGATATAATGCCAACAGTAAGCCCAAAATTAGCGCACTATTATACATGACCAGCTATCAATATTCCATGTTGGGCCATTGTTGGCCCAATCAAGGTAACCCAACATAGATAATAGAACCATAATGTAAGATTTTGCCAACGGTGTTCTGCTATCTGGGTTATTACAAATAAATAAGCAAAAATAGAATAAAACACTCTTTGGTGCTTGATCTCTTAAGTGCAAAGTTAAAATGTTGAAAATATCATATCTAAACAAAAGCAGTCATCCACTGATAAGCATGGACATAGAAAGTCCTCTCAATTATTTCAGAATGTACCAACGTTGTCCTAACGTAAAGCTCAGCAACTAATTATAAAATTGACACCATCAATTAGTTGGCAGTATAATAATTGGGCCAACGTTGGCCCAATATAAATATCCCATCTTTGAAGACCTAAACAAAATAACACTTGTGTATTACAAACATTGGGCCAACGTTGGGCCAACATACTACTACCAACTTGATAGGACACGTTCTTTAAGGGTGTATTACAAACAATGGGCCAACGTTGGGCCAACATACTACTACCAACTTGATAAGGCACTTTCTTTAAGGATGTATTACAAACATTGTGCCAACGTTGGGCCAACATACTACTACCAACTTGATAGGACTCGTTCTGTAAGGGTGAATTAGAAACAATGGGCCAACGTTGGGCCAACATAATACTACCAACTTGATAAGGCACTTTCTTCAAGGATGTATTACAAACATTGTGCCAACGGTGGGCCAACATCCTACTACAAACTTGATAAGGCACTTTCTTTAAGGGTGTATTACAAACAATGAGCCAACGTTGGGCCAACATACTACTACCAACTTGTAAATACACTTTCTTTAAGGGTGTATTATAAACATTGGTCCAACGTTGGGCCAACGCCATGATCCTTCCTTCTTTGGAAACTAAAGTGAATGGAAGTTGCTTACGTTGGACCAACAATGGGCCAGCATAGGAATTCCGTCATGGTCGAGAAGGTTGACTTGGTAACATTGGTCTAACGTTGGCCCAACGTTGTTCCCCCAACGCCAACCATACACCCTTTAACAAATGTTGGCCCAACATAGTCATGCTATCTGGGAGTGTAGAAGTTTTGGACTATCTTGGAACTACGAGGGACGTTCAATAAATAATGTCATCGGTGCTCGGAAAGAAACAAAAACGCTTTTCTGTGATTTAGTTTTAATGATTAAACTAAAACGTCCTCTTTTAATTAAAACACATGTCCGTGACATTTTTAGTCACTTTCTAATTGTTTTTAGAACACATTTTTGAGTATGAACCTTCGTATACTGGAATAAAGCAGATCCTATGATTTCCTATACTTGTTTTTTCTTTCTGAAAGGTGTTTTTTTTCAAGTTTGGGGAATGAAACAAGTCAAAAGTTGAAAGAGCTGGCCAATATTGTTGGTGTGACAAAACACTAACTTTCTTTTTATCCCCAGAACTCCTTTACTCTTCATGGCCTTTGGGTTTGGACGCTTTCATGAAGAAATTTAATGTAGTGAATTCCTCATTCTTGCTCCTTCCTCTCATAAAGCTTTCACTTTTTGCAAAAATTTTGCTTTCTAGACTCTTCCAGATATTTAAATTACTCCCCTAATAAGAATTTGAACAACAAGACCACTAATATTTAAGAAAATAGCATATAAAACTGTTTTTGCGCTCTTGCAATTCTTTGCTATTTTCAGGCCTTCGCTATTTTGTCGAGCGTATCTGATTGTAAATTTGTCTTGAGGGTTTAAAGCAAAATGGATTCAAGTTTCATTATCTATTTGAATTTCAGACAATTATGGATAAGTATATCTTTTTATTTTTTAAAATGATTGTTTAGATATTCCTACACGCTGTCGTTTTCACTCATTTTTCAAAGTGTTGGGTGACCTTTGAGTATTAAATTTTTTTTACTATCAAATGCTTCTTCAAAACAATGTGAACAACCCCCAAAATGACGTCTATCAAATTTGCTATGTGTCCTAAAGTCAATCAAACATACTCAGTGATAATTTGTTGAATTTTTGCAAATATACATTGGTTGTTGCATGTCCCTGTCGCCAATGACGGTACCCATTTTTGATGCCCATTATATCCTTTTTGTTCATTGAAATCCACCTGCTCCAGTGTGTATAAAAGAGACATTGGTTGCTGTAAATTTCACATATTTTAGTTAATATATCTTTGGGATTCTTAACAAGTTTTACAGCAGCTTTAATGGAGCGTTTATTTATTTTGCATGCAGTGTGTCGAATGGCCCCTGTTTTCCAGCTTCTCACAATGGAACTATGTGATGAAAAGTGATCACATAAACTGTTATCAACTCATTAAAGATTCAATAATTAGAGAAAGTCAAGCTAAATGGCAAATGATTTCCATGTTGTATGTCATCGAGCTGATGACATTATTTATTGAACATCTGTCGTACAGTTCATGTACTTTACTATAAGAATAGAAAAAAAATAATTTTTTTAAAAAAATCAATGAGAGAGAGAGAAACAAAAACAAAAAGAAGAATTTGCCTTGAACTTCAAAAAAGTTTATTACCAAAATAATTTATTGCCCCGATCCCTGCTCCTTACAAAAACTTCAGACCTACTGCGCTACTAACATCATATTATAGAAGTGGTGTTAATAGAATGTGGACTCCTAACTCCAAAGAACTCTTAAGAAAATTTAAAAATCGTTAAATTTTTCGAAACTCTGTAATATCAAAACATACTACTTTTCTACACTTTATGTAACCATACCTCTTTATAAACTGAAGCTAGGCCTCTTTGATATAATGGACACTACTTCTTCAACAAAAATGGAATTAAAACTTTGTCAAAAATCACTGACTCTACACACAAATACTCTGAAGTTGAGTTGATTTTATAAGGATACTGGAGTTTCTGAAATACGCAACACAATCATGTAGTCTTCGTAGACCAGGTCTTCCAACAAACGGTTGAAATCCCGATGGAGTCTAATTCAGGTCCTTTATAAGTTGATCTGTTTTTATATTCACATGAAGCAGAATTTATTTAAAAAACTTCTACTTGGGAAGTAAACATTTACAGTGGCCTTCAACTCCACAGTTAGATATATCGGTGTATTATCAATTATATTGTACCAAGAAATCAATGAGATTTTTTTTTACACCTTTGTCTACCATGTTGGATTAATAAGATACTATTAGTTACACAGTCAGTTAGTGACCTAATACGGATTCATACAGCAGGGGCGTAGCTTTCATTGTGGCAATGAGGCAACTGCCTCACTAGATTTTTCAGCAACATCCCTTTCCTTTCCCATAATTTAATACACCACAGAAAAGAATTGATTTTTTTTTGTTAAACCTAATTGTTTTTATTTATCATTTAAACAAATCAAGAAAATGTACTTTCATACCAGTATGTTTAGGGTCAAAATTCAGGAGATCGGGTTCTAGTTCTAAAACACAGGAACTTGTTTCCGTAATAAAGTTTTGACCCATAGTATAATAAATTATTATACTATGGGTCAAAACTTTATTACAAAAACAAGTACCTATGTTCTAAAACGTAAAAGTTATTTTTGTTGAAAAATATTAAAATAAACATGAACAAAGAGGGGGACAGACGCAGTTGACATCCTTTCTAAGAAAAGGAAAAAATGAAAGTTAAAAATTATAATGGACGTCATGTATTTCACAAACCCTGTAAACTAGTGAATAATTCTATTACTAGTATCTTTCCAAATGATGTCAAAAAAGCATTTTTTTAAAACTTAAAATACGTTTAATTCAGTGCGTACATGCAGTGTCATATGAATGCGAAAGTCATAAAACGGGGGGGGGGGGGGGGGGGGTGGGGGGGTGCGAAATTTCTGCCCAGGATAGTATTATTTTTACATTCTAAACCCCACAAATCCATTTTCCGTGGGCCACAAAAGTTTTGCCTCACTAGAAATTAAAGTCAAGCTACGCCCCTGTACAGGGTGTGAAATGGAAATCCGTATTGGGCGAGGCGAAGCCGAGTCCCAATACGGATTTCCATTTCACACCCTGTACGAATCCGTATTAGGTCACTGACTGACTGTGTTACGAATTTATCCCGCTGAAGACTTTTTTCAATATAAAAAAAATATTTATGCATATTATGAAAATATTACATTTTCATCCAATGACAATCATTTAAGAAATTTAACTAAACTAATAACAACGCTAGGAACGGAATCGCGTGCCCGATTTTTCATATTACGCCTCGACGGAGACGTAATACGGAAAATTTCAGGGCGTCATGTGATTAGCTTTTATCCAATCAGTAAACGACAAATTTGTCTGAAGCGGGATAAAATATATTATAACAGCACTATTTTATTTATTAAGAATTCCTTCTACTTTTTGGTGATTCATGCCGTTTTTTATGGATAGCATCCCATTTATTTTTATACTTTCTGTTGTCTACTGATGTACAAAATTACTATCATTTAAAATAGAAAGCCTATCTAAGCTATGTATAAGTTAGGTTTGTCAGATCTGGTGATATTTCTGAGTCTGTAAGTCTATTCAACTAACATTCATCTATGATAGGTTTAAATATTTGCTCATGTTTGAAAAAATGAGGTTTACACATAGATCTACCAGCTTATTCCTTCTGCCGAATTCATTTCCATTTTTAAATATTTTTTCCTACGTGAATCAGTAGTAGTCAGTGGAATACTAAAGACTTTCAGAAGAATCGATAGTTTTGCAATCTTTTGATAATAAATGTCTACAATATGTCTTATTTTTTAACACCAGCATTCGAACAGAAACACACGAAGAAAAACTTAAGTTTAAAACATTCAATATGATTTTGCAATATCATAAAAACGATTTCAAACGATATATGTATTTTAGCTATGAAAATTCTCACGAAAAAATACAATGGTAGTGATTCCTAAAAAACGCTATATCAAAAGTAGTAATTTCTAAGAACGCAAAATCAACTTTCATTCGAATGTCCATTCGATATAAAAGACATCTCAGAGTCTGCCATATCCCTTTCATATTTGGATGTATTACTGACTATGGACGATATGGGCCAATTAACAACTAAATGAAATGACTTCAACTTTTCCATCGTCAATTTTCCCTGTTTATGTAGTAATATCCTGCACTTGCCAGCATTTTGTATATCCATCTCCCAATTTATTCGATACTCAAGATTATATATATGCTCGGAATAAGGTCAAATTTTGAACTGAGGCATGCCATTCACAGATTGATGTCACGTGGATTTCAACAGCCTTGGTTTAAAGTTTGCAATCGTAGACTCTTTGGTCGTTATAATCACCTCATTAGCAGATATATCATTGGGTTGTATTTTGGATGACTTATTATGTACCAGTTTTTTGGCCTTTGTTTTCGTACTGATTTTGACATTGGAATTTTTCGTCTACTTGATCAATACTCGTACATAGGACTCACGGCCTTTGTGACCGGTCAACAGGGGAAGCTTACTTCTCATAGGCACTTGATCCCACCTCTGGAATTACCGAGGGGTCCGTGTTGTATACAGTGTTCACAGACTTCTAGTGTTTATGGAAGTTTTTAAATTGAAGTAAATACGCACCTGTCGAGCATTTAGTGAAAGGTAAAAGTCTCAAGGTTACAATGGCATGCTTTGAAGCAGTGGGTATAACACTCATTGTAAAATTTTAATCACCTGTTGCCAGACACAAAGCCCATTTTTGATTGGTATAGAAATCCAATATATCCAAAGAGAATTGCAAGTTCAAATTCAATCCAATCTAGTATATAAACGCGTATGTTGCTGAAATACAAAACAGAAACGAGAATCATTTTTGGAAAAAAATGTAAGTCTTCCACTTCTCGGGGGAAATCACTGATAATTAAGCAATTTTATTTCAGGAAATTTGAGTACATATCTTTCCTTGGAGGTTACATTCTGATATGTTTGTTGAGGTTTACGATTACCTTGTGAATAACGAGGTTAACGATGATATAAACGTAAATTAAGCATCACACCTGTCTCAAGTTTGAGTAAGGACAGCTATACATATGAAGTAAAGGTTAATTGAATTCTTAATGTAAGAGGAAGAAAATTTATATTATCTGAAAATGGGTCAATGGGATTTGAACAGGAGACCTCTAAGTTTGTTTACAGTTTTCATGTATATGTATGGGATAAAATTACTAACTTTGAAAACAGCACGCGACTTGTTAGGAGAATATTTCGTAATTTGGATCATCATAGGAATGATTTAGTTTTCATCTCAGAACAAAAAGATCTGTTAGGTCGACATAATAATCTTATTAGTCGAAATAAAACATCTCTTGCGCACCCAAACATTTGTGACAGAAATATGCTACCATAATCTTCCATTTAAATGACCTTGTTCTCAGTATTTTAAGGTTTTGCCAAAGGTCAAGATTTTCAAAAATTTATTTTTACAATAGCTCTATAACTATATGAGGTATAAAGTTAAAACTTATATAATTTATAGATATATCATTTTTTGAGAACAATTATATATCAAAAAATTGTATTTTTTAAAATAGAAAAATGAACCTGTTTAATGTTGTACTTTTAGTGAAAACCATCATAATGGGAATAATATATATATATATACATGTATATATATGTGTGTGTTTATCAATAAAGGGAAATCTGGACGTGAATGGTCTCGTAAAGGCTTTTATTGAAAGCATTGATACCGGTTTGCATTTTTAAAGAATTTTTCTCGATAAATATATTTTTTAAGTATTTGTTATCAAGTGATACTTTCTATCAGTTAATCCATGGTATATTTATAAACTGTAAAAGCTGTAACTTTATAAACCACATAGTTTTGGGGGGTTTTGTTGACCTTTGGAATTTTGTTTTGTTTAATGGACTGTTCTTTATCTCCATATATTTAATTTTAGGAACAAATATATATATGTTCTGATCAAGATGTTTCACCTGACTTTTTTTGTAGGAAATTTAATTTAATGTCACAATTTTCCGTGTGATTATCTGAGGAGTAGTTCATCAAAAAACAAATGCGTTTCTTAAGAGTCAGTCCGCGAGAAAACCATGCAGAATTGTCCAAATCGAAGGTTGTCATATCTTAATGAAATTTGATGGGTAGTTAGACTTTATAATATGTTATTAGAAAATGACCAAAAAAATTCCCATCATTCAACATGGCAGCCGTAGGCAGCGCCACCTCCTTTTTGCACATGTAAGTGCAAATGCACTTAAAAAATTCAAGAAAAATGGTAAAACTCACATTTGATTTATTTTACTCAAAATTAAACTTGCATTTCCATTAAGGTATTTTTAAGTAACATAAGACTATGTTCTTTCAAAATTGACATTTATCATAATCAAATATGCAATATATCAAAGGGCAGACAACTCTTGAAAATTGGCATGATGCCAATTTTCAAGAATTGCCAAAAGTATTACAAATTTAATGCCCCAAATCTTCCAAGACCAATCTTTGAAATTAATTTTTTTGATTTTATTGTGCAAATATAGCTCTAAACATTATCTTTGCAAAATATTCAGCTTGGGAAATAATAAATAATTGAGATATGAGGATTTACAAATTGCCAATTTTCGAAAAAAAATGCTCAAATTCAAATGGGTTACAAAGTCAAATATAGTACTTTAAATTATAAGCAGTTGTTGTTAGATATTGAAATATATAACAATTTTCTTTGAAATGATAATTAAGATTGAAAAATATTAAAATTAAAAATTAAATAAAACTACATTGTCAGAAATTACCCCTTATATGAGGATTAGCATTTTGCCAATTGTTTAGAAATGAAAAAAACGCATAATAAATTGCAATGGCTTACTTGCAATTTTTTTTTCAACAATCATATGAATATATATGTTCCTCACATTTTGTATGTTAGTTTCTTTTTAATTAATAAAAGGGAAATTACAAGTATTTAAATTCAAACGGACTCTATTTCAGTATCATTCATATAAATTTTGAGACTTGAACATATAAAATTTGAGCCTTCAGTAAGTTGTTTGCTTTCTGCCAATTTTAAATTGGTACAATCTTATAAAAATACTGACAGGAGATGTTATACAAAAAACTCCATAAAGGAGTTTAAGAAAATGAAAGATGCTGGAGTTTACTTTTATCCCACCTCCCGAATCAAACAATTGTCTTCTTTTTTCACTTGGCAAATTCTTTTCAGGTAAGTTTAATTTTAAATCCCCCTCAACCCTTTCAAAATCGTTTCTACTTCACTACTATGACTGCGATTTTCGTGCATAAGAGATTTTATGATTATGAATAAATCAACTTGAATTAAATAATGGGGGATTGAATTTATAAAAATACATATTGTTTATAAATTTGTGTATTTAAGGTGATTTAATCTAAAAACAAAAAAAACAAAAAAAAAAAACGTTTTCCTTTCCGTTTTCCGTTCCTCGTTTTAGCAACACCCCTCCAGAACATTTATCATTTTTCATTATTTTATCCATTTCAGTATTAGTATGTAAATTGTGGGGATGTGGATGGGGTTAACGATTGGGTACTAGATACACTCGACAGAAGTTAATAGCCCCCCCCCCCCCCCCCATTTGAATGAACAGTCATTTAGGGTATTCCGAATCACCTTTTACATTTTGACTGCAGATGATTTTATTAAGAACTTTTCACATGGTTGTTTGGTATCAAAGGAAAGCCAATTTAGTGAAAAATCAGATCTACTTTATAGAACGAGTCTATCTTCGATGCAGCGACCTTGACGGGGTTATATTTGGATCACCTTTTTAGTGTATTGCGAATCACTTCCGGGTATTTCGAATCACCAGGTAAATGGGTGATGAAAACGGTCAGAAAACATCATCATAATTGATGAACTAGTTAGTATTGTTTATAAAAAGCTCCAAGAATAAAAAAAATTAAAATTTTCTTCATTGTTCTTGTTTATTTAAAAGTTATCAACATCCCCCTCTTTATTCGCACTATAAAACATCTTTTCAGAAGCGGACCATGCAGAAAAGCAATTATTACCAAGAAAATAGGGGTTTCAGAAATTACATGACTGTAAATTGTTGTCCTGTAAATATAATTATGTCACTTTTTTGCCCCTGTGATCTTTTTTTCGCTGCAAAACAATTAACATTGAAAATATCATAATTCTATGATTCGGCTACCAAAAAAAAAGATCATATACATGTAATGATGATGTTAATAAAAGAAATGTTTGAAAAGGAATAAAAACTAGCTCTTGTTTAGATATGCGTATCACAATTATTAAATATGACATAAATCACTGCATACGTGCACAGTATACATATATGTGTACATGTATATGCGTGCAAGTCCATATCTACATATGTATGATAAAAGGATCAACACTGGTCAAGCTACTCATTAACACTTCACAGCTTTTCCATTTCATAATTTTCATAGGTCCCTTGCATGTAAAGAAAACCGATTTTATCAAAATATCGGGCATATAACAAGTATGCAGGTGTGCAATTTCTTAAGTTGCGGTCATGCACATGATACATGTACGTGATTCGAAATACCCTAAACTGGAGGGGGCTACAAATGCGGTTTTAACATATACATTTTTGAGATGTAATAAAAAATTATTAATGCTCATGAAAGCTCATAAAATTGCCGTTCTATCAATACCTATTATGCTAGATTTCATCCACCAACAACGCCACAACATCGATGAGAAATATTCTGCAACGTTTATACACGGAAATTTTCTTCGAAAAGGATAGCAAATTAACGAATTAATTGAGGTAAATAACCGAGTGTCGCGAAATGCGGGGGTGATTCGAAATACCCTAAATGACTGAATATGAATTCAGTCTTTTATCATGTTTGTCGCCAGTTTTAAATTTTTACCACTTTGTACTGCAAACTAGCAAAGTTTTGGCTGCAGTAACGATCGACTCATGTTTTCTTTGGGGGGGGGGATAGTACCCTCCCCCGAATAATTTTGCCAATATTTATCGTGGAGGGTCCTATATCGATGGGGTACCTAAATCGGTGGCATCTCCTTTTGAGCTGATGATTTTTAATGGGAGATCTGACTTTATCAATATATGAATGTTACGTAACACAGTAGTTTAAAGTTTGTAATGTAAAATTTAAATAGGAATGACGGTGTTTGGTTAACTCAAAACACACACTAAATTTATGAAACGTAAACAATTTACATGTAGATTGAAATAACCAATTATTTTTGAATTTGATACCTGTTTGTATTCTTATATTTTCTCAACTGATGACAAAACAAGTTGCTAAGACACTAAGAAAAATACGTACGTTTATATTGAAAATATATGATTTTAGTTAGTGAGTCCTCTATGATTTTCTCCTCGCTTATTTCATTATTACATGTTTCATATGTGTTTTTGGCTCTACTGGTCAGAGACCAGAAGAGCTTATGCGATAGTAATGCGTCCGTCGTCCGTCCGTCTGTCTGTCTGTCTGTCTGTAAACAATTTTTCAAAATGCTACTCCTCCTACAGTTTTGGTCCGATTTCAATATAACTTGGCACACAAGTAGACTACACTAAGATACATAATTCTGTGCATCGGTTTTTGATTTCGATGAACGGTATTGCCGTGGTTACTAAAAATAGAAATTTCTGTGAAATTCTTTCAAAATGCTACTCCTCCTACAGTTTTGGTCCGATTTCAATATAACTTGGCACACAAGTAGACTACACTAAGATACATAATTCTGTGCATCGGTTTTTGATTTCGATGAACGGTGTTGCCGTGGTTACTAAAAATAGAAATTTCTGTGAAAGTCTTTCAAAATGCTACTTTTCCTACAGTTTTGGTCTGATTTCAATATAACTTGGCACACAAGTAGACTATACTAAGATACTAAGATACATAATTCTGTGCATCGGTTTTTGATTTCGGTGAACGGTATTGCCGTGGTTACTAAAAATAGAATTTTTTGTGAAATTCTTTCCAAATGCTACTCCTCCTACAGTTTTGGTCCAATTTCAATATAACAAGGCACACAATTAGACTACACTAAGATACATAATTCTGTGCATGGGTTTTTGCTTTCGATGAACGGTGGTGCCATGGTTACTAAAAATAGAAATATCTGAGAAATTCTTTTAAAATGCTACTCCTCCTACAGTTATGGTCCGATTACAATATAATTTGGCACACAAGTAGACTATACTAAGATACATAATTCTGTGCATCAGTTTTTATTTTGATGAGTGGCAAGGATCATTTTTCTATTTATTGCTGTTTTAAAGTTTCAAGTCCCAACTGCTACTTTTCTCTTCCTTTGTTTTAAGTATAAACCAGTAGAGCTACAGTCTCGACAGAGACTTCTGGTTCTTTTCCTTTTCATATTCTGATTATGTATAGTATATCATATACTCATTACTTGTACCTCTGACCTGAATTTATATGTTGTTAATATATTCTTCATTGTCCTCATGTACCTGAAATGGTTTGAGTGAATAAAATGATCTTAAACTTGGACGGGGCCAGGTGCCTTGAACAAAATATCAAATGTATATTTTGATTAAAAATATGTTATTATTTGATTTAATTTTCTATTCAATTGTATTTGATAGGAAAAATTTTGTAACTGTTAATTACCATGAAATACATGTAGATTCCCCGAGGACAGAACCCTATAGAAAACATAGCTACTACATGTATAATGCCCAAAACAAAAACAAAAAAACATCTGATGACCTTTTATTTTTTTTACTTTCTATGGAATTCTTGGTAGTTGATAATGTAGGTTGTCCCCCCTCCCCCACACTGAAATTGCTTCCTCTGGGCCTGTTATTTGTTTATTCAAGCTAAGTTGTTGTTTCTTTCTTACATTCAAATATTTTAAAATAAGTTTTTCCTCTTTCATAGTGCAATAATGCTCCACAACAACTCCCTAGGTGAAGAAAAAATGATCATACATGACTTCTTTCCATATTGACATACCTGTCACTTTTTACCCAATAATACAAAAGAGTTCCAACAAGGGGAGATAACAATTTAACTCCAGCAAATTGGTAACTAGGGGCTAAAATAAGCAAAAGAAAGTTATATGAAGTATTCAAATCAGTTATACCTCTTCTAAAAAATATATTAGATTAAGAATCTTCTCTTTTTCATTTAAATATCATAGAAATAATCCAAAAATATGGTAAAAGTCTGTTATTTAAAATATGTGAAATTGTAGCAAAATATGGTATTTCAAAGTTAATTTACAACATGTAGATATTATTTCCCAAGCTCAATATTTTAATACAGAGTAGACCTTAGATCATTCTTAAAGTAACAATTAATTTAATTTAATTTCAACCTTGGTCTTGAGAGAAATGAGCATCTAAAAATGGCTAAAAAATCATACTCATTTATTTAGGATCTATAAATAGATGTGTAAAAAATAAAAAAATCATTTGAATTAAGTTTTTCCTCATTAATTGTGTTAATTGGACCATGACTTTGAAAATAAAACAAAATTTGAAAGTAAACTGATGACAAAAGGTAACTTTTTGACTTGATCAATTTGTATCAGTTTTCCATTAAATTTTGTGTGATTTTCGACAAATATGCAAATGAGCTGTTACTAAAAATAGATGCAGGGTTCGACATTTTTTTGGTGGATATTCTGACTTCTACCTTCATGTAGAAAATTTTAAGCCACTTAAAATTCCCAAGTTGCAACCTTCCATTTGGACGATTTTTTGAATTTTGCATGGTTTTCTCGCGGACTGGCTCTTAAGAATAATTGAATGAGGTATGATCATGTACCATTTTATTGTGGAAATTTTAGGTTATATAAAGTTTTAAATATAACCAACCATCTGCTTTCAGAGCATTTGGTTCAATGTGTACGTAACTCTTAAAAGCCAACATTTTGAGGCTATTTTTATTCCATTCTGCAATAAACGTATTCATCTAATTGCCTTTATTGACTTCTTAACACTAAAGAGAAGATTTAAGGTTATAAAATACACATCTGTGTCGTTTCGTGGATTAACAAAGCACAGTGATGATAATTTTTTATTGCCCATTCAGTTGACTTAACCTACATGTAACAGCTTTAGAAAGTAATCACTGTCAATATGTAATGCCTTTGTTTACCAATGTGTTCATCCTTTATTATTTAAAAAAGTTAAACGGACGAGAAATAAACAAAAATGAGGTCTGAACTTCATTTAAAGTCTTTTTCAAGGTCACTCCACAAACCAAATCTTTAATTTTTGTAACCACGCCTCCAGTTCAAGCATGATACTTCTGTAAAAATATGAATTGTAAATTTCACAAAAAACTATTTCATTTTTTATCACTCCTACGAACATTATTGATAATTAGGTTTACGTCACGCGATCTTTTGAACTATTCAAAGAAGATTCAATTCAACAAATAAGGTGATACAATCACTCCACACGATAATTAAGTTTCGGTTTTTTGATATTCTTAACAGCTGCTTTTTCAATAAAAATGGAATTCGTGAATTTACTAACCTTCTCATGGGTCATCTGCAAAATTATTTTGTTTAAACATTGTAATTGTGCAACCAAGTGACATCAAAAAGATGCTTGAGTTCATGATCTTGTTATCTGTACTACATGTATATTTCTGTTTATTAATTAAGCTATATTCCTTGAACACTGTGAACATTTGATATCATCTCAACACTGTTTTCAGCCATGCGTTGTTGATATGTATCATATTTTAGATTTTGCTGAGCATCAGAAAATGTAAGGTTGCGAAGTCTCACTCTCTAGCTCTTCCTTAGTCAGCTGAGATATGATTAAACAAATTCGGTTTGCCTTTGGACCTTATATCTTTTGATGTTTAATTTATCAGACTCTAAAAGTTCTTCCAAAATCTGATGAAATGACGAAAAGACTAATATTGCAAAACCTTCAATGGATTTAAATCTATTCGTGGAGGTATAAATGGTAAGAAGTGACTGGCAAAAGTGACATTGTCAACAGAAAGTGTCCATAGCACAGGTAAAATTGTCAACAGAAGATGCGCATAGCACAGGTAAAATTGTCAACAGAAAGTGCCCATAGCACAGGTAAAATTGTCAACAGAAAGTTATGTGGAGGTGACATCGTTAACAGAAAGTTACTAAAGCACAGGTGTTATTGTCAACAGAAAGTTACTTGTGGAGATGACACCATTAACAGAAAGAAACTAACACAAGTGGTATGGTTAGTGACTTTAGCACTGATGAATTTGTCAACAGAAAGTTTCTAGTACAGGTGAGATCGTTAACAGAAAGATACTAACAGGGGTGGTATGGTCAACAGAAAGTGACTTTAGTCAGGAAAGCATCCAAATATAAAAAAAAGAAGATGTGAAAGACTCTGGTGTATTTTATTTTAAGTTTACTGGGATATACTAAGTCGACGTATAATTGATTAAAGGTAGGCGCTTTATCTGATTGTCGAGTTGAAGGAAAAGGCATATATATTAATAGCTGTTAGTTTATTTTGAGGAATGGTTGAATAAAGTGTAGAAATACCGTACGTTTTGATGTCATAGACTATTTATTTTTTATTTTAAATTTTTTGAAAGTTTTTTTTATATCTTCATCTGATTTACACCACAGAATACGTTATATAGCAGTATGCTTGAAGTATCTCCTTGACAGCAGTTAATATTTTAGTGATATGTAAAGATAGGGATTTGTAGAGCGTTTGCTGGTCCTGGTATTATATCTTTCTTGTTTTGTTTTTATTTTGTTTTGCTTTTTTTTTTTTTTTTTTTTTAGAATTTTTAAGAGGATTGGGAATCCAGTAAATATACGTTTTATCGAACTCCGATTAGTTGAATGGAATGTTTAAAGAATGCAATACTGAAATGCTTTTTTAAAGAATTTCTTACATGGAAAGTGAACTGGGAGTTTATGTAGGGTTTTAAGACGTAGGGTGATAACCAAGTTCTTCCAAAATAATGTTATAGTACAATGAGCCTTATGAACAAAGACGATATTGTTATAGACATTGCTTGCTGGAATCATTACATATTGTTGATGTAGTTTCTCTCTTTCTTTTATCAACCTTGGCGTCTCCATCTGAGTGAAAAATTCTCGAGAGGGACGTTACACAGCATACAATCAATCAATCTTTTATCAACCGCCGCGATTAAGTGAAACAGAAATAATGGTTTAACATTTTAATATAAATGATTCTATGTAATTGTTTTTCTTACAATCATTTAACAAGAAAACTGAAAATTTTGAAGTCTTAAACGTTCAAATAAATTGCTGATCTTACTTGACTAAGTTTTAAAAAAAGTATGAAATACCCCTTACAAATGGTTCCATTAAAAAATCAAGACATCTTATGTTCTCTTTTCAACACAACTCGGGGAATACCGAAGAAAATAAAATCTTTTGTTAACATTGCGTTATCTGGGCAGCTACCATTATTCATAAGGCGACAAGCTGCCTGTCGAGTTTTGTTCGTTACATAAATACTTTCAGCAAGACCAGAAGGTGGCCGAATTAGTGTTCGTACAAACTGTTCCGTGACGTCACCCCTTTTCCTCCGCTCCATCATCTCCGAGACAATTTGTGTAGTAATTGCTATTCGCCACATAGTCCACAAATGTCTGTTTGCAATAGGATCAAATCCTGGCGTCAAGGAACGAATTGGTGAAGCAGACTTCGCACGACTTAGTTCATTTTTGACTCTGGCATCTAGCAATTGTTTCTTTGTACGCTTGCGTCCGCGAGGCGATCTCGTCTTGGATCTTGGCGAGTGTGGTGTTTGGCGATTCCGACCTCTTGATTTACGCTGTGATCTTCGAACTACGTCTATCTGCGATTGCACTGTATCTGGGAGATTTACAAAACTCCATGGAGACCTTGCTGTTGACACAATAGGGTATGTGTTGTCAGAGCTGTCTTCTGCTGTCGTTGATATCGAGAAATCTACTTTTGAGCGCGGTGTAATATCCATCATTAATTCTGAAGACAAAATTACCAATGACAGGCCCTAAAATTAAAAAAAAATGTGTATAACGTATAAAAAAACCAGTTATTCTGCGGACATTTTAGGTCCTGATAGGGGGTCAGTACTGGATAGATATTATGGAGTTTCAGGAATGATGTGGTAGGAATTTTAAAGATTGACAGAATATGAAAAATGATCAATGTCGTAAAAATGCAAAAAACAAAAACAAACAAAAAAACAAAACAAAACACAAAAAATCAAACAAACAAAATAAAACTTAGTTTGGGATTTTGTAGAAAGAGTGAGTCGTGGCACTCGATGATAAAATCTTCATGAGTTCAGCAGTTAAGAGGACCAAATAGAATTATGTAAAAAAGAACTACGTGCTTGATAATTCGAAAATTAGAAAGTTTTTATCCGCTACAGAAATCATCGATTCGTCGCTAGAACATGTGAATGAAAGCAGAGGACTCATACTTTTTAAATGCATTCAACCTTGCAAAGTCTTGCAGGAGTAAACAAAAGGTTTAAAGTACCATGCAATTGCATATACATGTTGTAAAACGCATATTTATAAGCATGTTCCAATCGCAAATTATTCTTGAACTTATATTGAGTTTGTGGAATACGCATTTTATCAGCCAAAATATGTTAATAACATTGAAAAAGTTTATTATTAGAAGAAGAAGGTCACAAGGAGATGCTTTATAAGGCGCTTACATAGAATGAACAGTTTATTTTATACATTTATTTTAACAAAATACTGGAGCAATTTAATCTGAACCTATTATTTGCAGATTAAATTGCATTATTACATTAAATATTCTAATATTATAGTACCTGTCAAATGCAACATGTTCCCTTTCAAAACTGATTCCCATTTCAAAATTGATTCCCATTTCAGTATAGCACAAACAGTTTAAATGTTTAGTCAGTCAATATTCTAATAGTGTTTCAATATAAATGGTGTTTTGAAAGTTGGCCAATTTATATCCGAATTTCGTCCTTTCAGACAAAGAATAACAGAGACAAGGTCTCCATTTAACCGTTTCATTTTCCATTTATTTTGCTCTTTTAAATTCAAGACGCTTTAAATGTTTTATTAACATTCTATTCAGAAACTTGAACTCGTGCAATATAATTGTTGCTACCGTTTTGTAAATCGTAGCATTCCGAAATGTAAGGAAGACTCCTTTACGCATTAACTTAATTTTTATACATTTTTTACTTCGTTATAAAAATGCATTTCTTTTACACCCTCAGTAATACCAGTGGTCCTGAGTCAACACGTTTCCGTTGGATGTCAAACGTCAACATGTTAACTCAGGATCCCTGGTATTGCGAGGACTTTCATACATACCAATTTATTAAGAAAATACTTATTGAATATAAATAATGACAGACGAAAGACAAACTCTTTAGAAGGCATATACGAGGGTTGATCCAAAAGTTCGTGGAACTTATCGTGACTTGATGGAAGCAAACAACATGCATATTTATAATATAGAGTCATAATGCAACAATATTGGAAAATTTCACAACATTCCAATTACCAACAAGCAAATTCAAAGAATTGTGGTCCCCCGCTTTCGGTATCTTTGTGGGGAAGATATCATTTTTAGGGTTAAGGTCAATAGGTAAAAGTTTTTGGTATCCCATGAAAGGTCTTGCCATAAAGAATACATATATTTAAAATATGAAAGTCCTAGTTTCTACCGTTCAGAAGTTGTGACCAAGGTTAACGTTTTTAATAGGTAGTTAAAACTCCAAGGTCAATGCCAAAGGGTCAAAGTTCTTGGCATGCAATGAAAGGTCTTCTCACAAGGATTAGATACGTGAAGTACGAAAGCCCTAGCCCTTACCGTTTAAAAGTTATGGTCAAGGTTAAAGTTTTTTCAGAAGTACGTAAATCTCCAAGGTCAAAAGGTCAAAGTTGTTGGTATCCAATGAAAGGTGTTACCTCAAAGAAAACATGTGTGAAATATAAAAGTCCTTGTATCTACCGTTCAAAAGTTATGACCAAGGTTATAATTTTTAAAAAGTAGTTAAAACTCAAAGGTCAAGGTTAAAAGGTCAAAGTTCTTGGTATCCAATGAAAGGTCTTCTTACAAGAATAAAATATGTGAAGTATAAAAGCCGTAGCCCTAACCGTTCAAAAATTATGGTCAAGGATATAGTTTTTGCATAAGTACGTAAATTTCCAAGGTCAAGGTCAAAAGGTCAAAGTTGTTGGTATTCATTGAAAGGTCTTGTCACAAAGAATAAATATGTGAAATACGAAAGTCCTAGTACCTACCATTCAAAAGTTATGGCCAAAGTAAAAGTTTGGAATTTTTTAGTAAAAGTAGTTGAAACTCCAAGGTCAAGGTCAAAAGGTCAAATTTGGTGGTACCCAAAGAAAGGTCTTATCACAAGGAATACACATATGAAATATGAAAATTATAGCTCCACTAAATCAAAAGTTATGGGCAAGGTTAAAGTTTTTGTGACGGACGGACAGACTGACGGACCGACGGACAGACAGACGGACCGACGGACAGACGAATGAGATTTAATGTCCCCTCGCTTTCGCGAAAGCGGGGGACAATAAGGTCACATGAGCTTTCTGAAAATGGATTGTTCTGAAACCCGGGGGAGACTTCGACATAACGTCAAGTTAGATATGTTACGTCGCGTTATAAAAGCACCTCACCTTAATGTCCGATTCGAATACGTAATTCTTCAAAATGCTGCCCTTTTCTCCATTTTTTTTTTCTCAAGCCTGGGTATCCTCTCGCATCAAGTTATCTTCATTTTTTACTCATATTTCAAAATACTCCCCATCTTTTTATATGATGTTCCAATTTAAGTAGCAATGTCAAGAACAGTACGTCAGCCGACAACGTCTTAACGTTTTTAATTTGTCTATGGAGATAAACACTTAAAACAGAATCTCCTCAAGGCGGCCACACCCTAAATCAACGTCCATGGAAGTTCTATTTTTCTTAAATTTCTTATGCCACTGAAAAAGCACTAACTAAATGCATTTTTCCCAGCCAATGTCAATAACATACGCGTTGAAGATAGAGTTATCCCGGGATTTTCACAAAACTTATGACTTAACCGAAATTTGACGTTGTCTAACAACTTACAGATGAACAATAAACCATCAACTAATAAATTAGATATCCAGTAAAATCAGTAAAATTCTCACAAAAAAAGGTTTATAAAAGATCAAGCAATCGTCAGAATGCCATAACTTTTGTTTTATTTACCACATAGGGCGGTTTTATTCTCATTTCACGTATCAAGAATTAAAATGATAATAAACGCGTTAATGTCTACTCGCATTTCCAAACAACCATTTCTATAACAACTGCCATAGAGTTACTATCATAAATATTTAAAATGTTTTTTATTTAAAATATTCAACAAGGGTCTTTATTCTCATCTGTAATTTTCAACCAATTTCAGTTACAAATAAATAAAATATGAAAAAATTCCACGAACTTTTGGATCAACCCTCGCATATATCTTTTTAAAAATTATTCATACGTAGAGCATGCTCTTACGTATCGAATCAACTGATATATATAAATTCCGTATGCAGGTAATGAGGGTATATTGCTGCATATGGGAAGTTGACGATAGAAAAGTTAAAGTCATCACGTTTATCATAGAGCTTGGTGACCATTAACTTCGTTTTCAAGTAAAATATCCAAATATGAAACAGATGTGTCAAACTCTTCGGTATCTTTTATCTCAAAATCCCCAGAATAACATAAGAATGGAAATTACCATTGTTAATTGAAAATACGTCGTCGATATACATGTATCTAAATGTCGAGTTAAAGGCTACAACAAGTGTTTTCTTTTCAAGCATAAGATTTTGCACAAATTCTGCTTCATTTGAATACAAAAATAGGTCAGCTAATAACGGGGTGCAATTGGTACCCATGGGAATTCCAATAGATTGTTGGAAGACCTGGTCTCCAAAAACAACATAGATATTGTCAATCAGAAACTCAAGCATCTTTTTGATGTCAACTTCAGAGTACTTGTGTGTACAATCAGAATGTGTTTTAACAAAATGATATTGCAAATGATCAATAAACAAGTAAGTAAATTTACGAGTTCCATTTTTATTGAAAAAGCAGCTGTCAATGATATCAAAGAGCTTGGACTTTAATTTATCGTGGAGAATGGTTGTGTATAAAGTTGAAAAGTCGTAAGTTTTTAAGCTGTTGATTTTGGTAAAATCTTTTGATTTCAAATTGTCCAAAAGACAATGGACTATTTGTGAGCAGAAATCAAGGCTGATTACTTACATTGGGAAACTTAGTGAAAATAATAAATTCAATTACTTATTCTTGGTCTTATATAATGCTAAAAAATTTTTAATCTATTACAAATCGTCTAATTAACTGTAAATAAATATTTTCTAGATTTTACTTCAAAGGGAAGATCACTCTAATGCATAAATCTACCCTATTAGCAGTGCTATTTAGTGTACAGTGTTTAGAGTTTCCTTAAATCCAAAATGAGCCAAAAGTTTGATATTTGGTAAAAGTTTGATATTGAAATTCGAAGAAAAGTGTTGGCTTCGTTTATCTTTACATACATTTTTAACCATTTGATTTCGAAATCGGATCCCCTTCTCTGAAAAAAACGAACTGAGTTACATTTATCGGAGAAGATGCTGATTTACGCTAATACTCAAGGTCCTACGTGAAGGTCACAGATGTTAGATTTGACAGAAAAGATAAATAGATAATAATGATAGAAGCAGACTTCATTTATTCATTTCACACATGACAAATACGTCGTGATTGTGCTAGACGATATTGGTTTGTACAAATAAAAACAAATGGCTCCGTGGTCATATTTTAAGTTCTGAAGAAGTTTTCTGAATGCAACTTACAAATTCACACTTTTGTTATCTTATTAAAAGAAATTTTAACTTCCACAAAGTTGCATTGAGATCAGTTTTTAAAGAATGAGGGAAAACTTGATTAAAATTGACCTTTCCAGACAGCTTTTTGTCTACTATTGCATTAACCCTAATGAAAATTGAGAAAAGGTCGCAAAAAGTAAGATAAACATTCTTAAGTATATGTTTATATTCACGAAAACATGCATTGGATTGCGGTGACTTTAGATATAAAGTGAGCATGCTAAACAGGGTTACCATATGCTCACATCACTGAAACTAACATCTAGAAAAAAAAAAGAATTTCAATTCAACTGCTTTATTAATCCTTACAATACCCAACTTAAAATATAATCAATTACAATTCACTTGCTAGAATTATCCTTACAATACCTAACTTAAAATGTAATCAACTGAAAAAAACATACCAGTACTCACTTGAAAATATTCATCAAAAAGGTGTATGTCAAAGGTCAATTATTACACTGTATGTACTATACATGTATATCGTACATTAATGTGAAGGCTAAATCAAAGGAACATTTTATTATTTTAAATTACATTATCCTTTTTTATGAGTCGCCGTTTTTTTTGTATATCCTGGCAAAAAGTGATATCACCTATTCGAATATCACTTTTTGGCAGTAAATACCAAAACGGTGCCTCATATAATTTAATCGTACAAAGTTATTGCATAACAGTAAATACCGGTATATCAGTACTAAAAGTGTGTTATGACGATAAGAAAATTCTCAAGTTAATTTCCTTTTAAAATAAAAATATTAATTTTGTGACATTTAGTTATGTACCAGAGACGAAACTTAAATCGTTAAGCAATGTCATCTTCTGCAAGATATACCACTCATGAGCATAATGTGTAAAACAGAAATTTTTTTAATGATGCATCAAGTTTTCGCTTTCCATATATGAGAGGCAAAAATACAGATCATTCAAGTTTTAATGGTCTGACATCCATTTTAGTTTCAACTAATAGATTTTTACTCAGTCATCGATCGATGTAGTAGGATGTGTCGAGGGACTGTGTTTAGGGGTCGTAAACAGCTTCCCTTACTCCACTTGATGGAATTCAGTCACAGGGATCTCAATATCTGTGTAGGGTGTGTTGAAATACGATATGCTTTTGGCAATTTATGCTTATGCCTTAGCTTTGAAATTGAGAAAAATATATTTACACTGATGTTCAATGTTATCTTTTCTTCTATGTATTTGATGCTTCAACCGTTTCCAAAGAAAACCAGACTCCATTTACTAGAAATAAGACTGCAATGAATTAAATATATAGAGATAACGAACAGTATTCAAGCTCAAAAATCCATAAAACAATACAAAATTAACAAAATAGGAGCAGAGCAAACACGGACTTCCAAAACATCAGAGCAGGAACCAGGTGCCATGGAGGAGTGAGCATCCCCTGCCGACCGGTCACACCCGCAGTGTGTTCCTTGTCATGACCGCTAAATAACGGAAAATCCGTCGTCAATTCAGAGTTAAATAATGGACTAACAATTGGTATGAAAAACGTCAGTCAGCAACTGACTCAATGATAAATTGTATTTGCTGACAAGGTCATTGTATCGACCATAGAACTTAAGAAATGATGACTTTAAACGAGACTGCTGATATCCTTGTTTCATCAGCTTCTTTGTCAAAAAATTACCTCGGTTTAGAAATGTACATACTTAAAACATGCTCTTGTGTATCGAATCAACTGAAAGATATAAACTCCGTATACAGGGTGATGAAGGTACATTGCTGCATCAGTTAATGGAAGATGACGATTGAAAAGGTAAAGTCGTCACGTTTATCATAGAGCTTGGTTGATATAATTATTAATTTTAACGTCTTTTTCAAGTAAAATATCCAAATATGAAAGAGATGTGTCAGACTCTGTGGTATCTTTTATCTCAAGCTAGGATATATTGAATCGACATAAGAATGGAAATAACCATTGTTAATTGAAAATACGTCGTTGATATATCTAAATGTCGAGTTGATGGCCACAGTAAGTGTTTCTTTCTTTTCACGCAAAAGATTTTGCACAAAGTCTGCCTCATATGAACACAAAAATAGGTCTGCTAAGAATGGGTTGCAATTGGAACCAATGGGAATTCCAATAGATTGTTGGAAGACCTTTTCTCAAAAAATCAAATAGATATTATCAATCAGAAACTCTAGCATCTTTTTGATGTCAACTTCAGAGTACTCGTGTGTACAATCAGAATGTTTTTAACAAAATGATTTTGCAACTGACCAGTGACAAAGTTTAGTAAATTTACGAGTTCCATTTTTATTGAAAAAGTAGCTGTGGATGACATCAAAAGGTCTGGACTTTAATTTATCGTGAAGAATGGTTGTGTATAATACGAAAGCCCAGAAGGCTCATTCGAGATTCAAGTTTCGAAATACGAAATTCGAGATTCAAAATTCGACTTTCGAAATTCAAGATCCAAACTAACCAATCAAAAGCGAGTTCAACATTTGATTACTCCCCTTTGTTATGTTTTTACTATCAAAAATCGTTGAATATATTTATAACAAATGGGTCATTTGCTAAAATGATAATACAAGAAAAAATGTTTTATGTAATAAAACGAAATAAAAATAAAATTTGAATTACATTTTGAAAAATACAAATATAATCTTATTTTTCTCATTAAACAAAATAGTAAATACGTATATATGGAATATTATTATTGTTTTACAAACAGCATGACAGTTTGCTTTATGGGGCGTGCTAAAATTTTGTGTGCTGATTTTCATTTTATTCATCGATTGGATGCTTTTTAGCTCACCTCAACGAAGTTGGGGGGAGCTTATGTGATACCCTCGGCGTCGGCGTCGGTGTCGGCGTCGGCGTCGGTGTCGGTGTCGGCGTCGGCGTCGGCGTCCCAGGTTAAGGTTAAGTTTTTTGGAGCAGTTTTCTTTTTAATTACTTCTGTGTCCTATACTGATTAGACATGCATGGAAGATGGTTTTAGTGTGTTTTATTGTACCAGACAAAGTTTCAGATGCTGCAATTTCAGCAAAGGAATTACCAGGTTAATGTTTTTGGAGCAGGTTAACATTTTTGGTGCAGTTTTTGGTGTGGGTTTCATTTCCAAGTAACTATAAGCCCTATGTTGACCAAACTTGCATGGATGATACATCTAAGGATGCATACTACCGGGCTTGCTTCGGATGCTGAATCTGACCTACATTTTCCGGTTGAGTGAACAGGTTAAAGTTTTTGGTGTAGGTTTCATTTCAAAGTAACTATAAGCCCTATGTTGACCAAACTTGCATGGATGATACATCTAAGAATGCATACTACCGGGCTTGCTTCGGATGCTGAATCTGACCTACTTTTCCGGTTGAGTGAACAGGTTAAAGTTTTTGGTGCAGGTTTCATTTGCAAGTAACTATAAGCCCTATGTTGACCAAACTTGCATGGATGATACATCTAAGGATGCATACTACCGGGCTTGCTTCGGATGCTGAATCTGACCTACATTTTCCGGTTGAGTGAACAGGTTAAAGATTTCAGTGTGTAGGTTTCATTTCAAAGTAACTATAAGCCCTATGTTGACCAAACTTGCATGGATGATACATCTAAGGATGGATACTACCGGGCTTGCTTCGGATGCTGAATCTGACCTACATTTTCCAGTTGAGTGAACAGGTTAAAGTGTTTGGAGCAGGTTTCATTTGCAAGTAACTTTAAGCCCTATGTTGACCAAACTTGCATGGATGATACATCTAAGGATGCATACTACTGGGCTTGCTTCGGATGCTGAATCTGACCTACATTTTCAGGTCCATAAACAGCTAACGTTCTAGGTGGCCACCTCATCTGCAAAGTCATCTTCAGCCCTTTGCGACCAAACTTGCATGGATGATACATCTAAGGATGCATACTACCGGGCTTGCTTCGGATGCTGAATCTGACCTACATTTTCCAGTTGAGTGAACAGGTTAAAGTTTTTGGTGCAGGTTTCATTTCAAAGTAACTATAAGCCCTATGTTGACCAAACTTGCGTGGATGATACATCTAAGGATGCATACTACTGGGCTTGCTTCGGATGCTGAATCTGACCTACATTTTCCGGTTGAGCGAACAGGTTAATGTTTTTGGTGCAGGTTTCATTTGCAAGTAACTTTAACCCTATGTTGACCAAACTTGCATGGATGATACATCTAAGGATGCATACTACCGGGCTTGCTTCGGATGCTGAATCTGACCTACATTTTCCGGTTGAGTGAATAGTTAAAAGTTTTTGGTGCAGGTTTCATTTCCAAGGAACTATGAGTTCTTTAATGACCAATCTTGCATAGATGATACATCTAAGGATGCATACTTCCAGGGTTTCTTGGATGCTGAATCTGACCTACTTTTTGTGGATAGTGAAAATGTTAGTTTTGATGCATGTTTCATTTCCAATAAACTATGAGCCCTATAATGAGCAAACTTGCATGGATATAATCTAAGGATGCACACTAATGGACTTGCTTCGGATGCTGAATTGGACATACATTTTTCAGATAATAGACAAGGTAAAAGTTATGGATGCAGGTCTATTACCAAAAACTATAAGGCTTATATATCATTGTATAAACCAAACTTGCACAAATGTTGCATCAAGAGATGAAAAATCTCAAATTTGCTTCAGATGCTGGACTTTAATTACATTTTCAGAAGAACTAGTTTAAATTTTTCATGTAGGTCTATTTCAACGTATCAGATCAAAATTGCTTTTAAAAATATTTTCATTTTTGGAATGTATACTTTTTGTTGGTTAATTGTGTGACTTTGCCTTACTTAAAGAAAAATTCGTTGAGGTGAGCTCTGTAATCTCTGATTACCTATGTTTTTCAATGGAATCAATACTAATTTGCATATGAAACTCAGAATACAACAATATCCTGATAATATCGGCCAATCACATTGAATGATTGTTCACCAGTGCGCATTTGTACTCACCAGCAACACGTGGTCAAACAAAACCCGTTCTCTGTCCTCAAAAAAAGCATGTATTATATTTGTTATGATTTGACCGGATGGTTTCATATACGTATATGAAAATTCAAAGAACAAAATTAGTAAGGCTACTCTGCTACTGTTGTAC
>NW_026931649.1:0-47161 GCF_032062105.1 Saccostrea cuccullata
TTTTCATACATTATTAGATAATCATCTATGCACTAAATGACTGTGAATTTCCCTTAGCATGATCATGAGAGGGGCATACGGTGGAAAAAACCCGGGTACGAAATGGGTGTTAAACATGTGATCCCAACTCTAACGTTTTGATTGGTCCTTTTATGCTTTTTGCACGGGAAATGGATTGATTTGATAGTTGTTTGTTATTGATATATTTCATTCAATTTGCCTTTGAAAAGCTACATCATGTGACTATTTTTAGATTTCCAATGTGTTTGTTAGATAAAATAGTTGATGCACTTTATTTCTCCATCAATGTACTGGTTATCGATAGGTCTGTTAAAGAAAGAATCACGTGAAGCGATGGCAAGGATGGATAAATAAGAGCAAGAAGTAGGGCCTGTAGCACATGGATTGGGGGAAATCGTACGATTTCATATGAAAGCGATTGGCTTCGGGAAATTTTATACATAAACGCCTTCGGCAAATCATCAAGCAAGCCATGGCCAATCATTTGATCTTATCATGAAATCAAAAATAAGACAGTTTTTCTTTAAATCAATGTATCATTTTGTTGTTCACAAAATATGATTTTTATGAAAATGCAAAATAGAAGTTGAATAAACAAATACATTTGTTTTCTTGGATTTTTAAATGTTGTTATAAATTTTAAAAAATATATATTTGGTTATTTGGTTAACAACTGAAAGCTCCAATCACTAAATTTTTTTATAAATTTATCTATGCTCTGTTCTTAAATTAAACATGAAATGCTATGATAAATGGACTTGAATCTATTTTAACAGCACACAGGATTAATTGCAACGAACATTTCAAATAACTATGGTGAAAAGCTGTGGGGAAAAATTGAAAAATAGATTTTAAACTTAAAATTTACATTTACAATGTCTTTGTCCGAGATAAAATTACAAATTATTGAAGTACTTTATTTCCCAATCAATATATGTGTGCGGTTCAAAAAAAAACAAAAAAAAAAAAAAAAAAAAACAAGACAGGGGGGAAAAAAAAGCTTAAAAAGCGGGACTTAGAGCACCTGGATTGGCGGAATCAAAGCTTGAAAATTTTAAGGAATAAAGTCAGTTTTTCAATTTTATGACGATGATCAATGTTTTGGCTTGTTTGATAATTTTAATCACATCATAAAATCGAAATATAAGCAATTATTCCTTAAAGCTGAACACGACTTGTAAATAGGCATACACCATTTTGATGCTTATCTACGATACATCATTACTAGGGTATACTCGACGCAATCTTTAAACCTGACTGCTTCATTGTCACGGGTATCAGCGTGGAATGGCAACCTGTTTTTGTGCTGGTTATATCATTCCTTTTATTTATATTTTATTGCAGTTACGTTTACTGTGTTGTTTGTATACTGCACTGACCTGTACAACTATGATTGTTAACTTATTTAGTGTCCTATTTTCCTGCATTAGACGAAGTATTACGTTATTATTTCCTATCGAGTTCTGTATTGCATACGTCTGTTTTCCCCCGGTGTCGACTGATTACACTGAATAGGGGTCTGCAAGTAGCAGATGGGGAAAAAAATAGCAAAATTCCCTTTTCCGGTGTTCAGCTTTAAGAATTTAGAATATAAATCTTCATTTCTTCTGATGGTGTAAAAAAGATTAAGCATTTAATTTACCGTATCTGCATAAAAAGAGTTAGTGTAACTCCGCCAAATGGCTCCATTAAAAGCGAAAAATCCCTATCGTGCATACCCATCAGAATTGAATTTTTTTTTATGATCTCGTGTTAATTTGGGCGAATTCAAAGCATGCAGTGTAATTTCTTAAACGAAGTTTTGAAACGGAGGCAAATTAATTTGTAAGTGTGAAAGGGCAAAATAAAAACTGTATATACAGCAGTCCTCCCCTTACTGCCCGCATTAAAACTTCGTATGATTTATCAGCATATGATAACTTTTCATGATGAAAAAATTAATAGATTATTTAAAAAAAAGATAAAAAGGGTTCCATCAATTAAAACAATGTGCTATCAAAATCAGCTTTTTTTCTTTTTTAAATTTCTGATAAAATTTAGGAAAAATCCAAAAATTTTTTATTCATAATGTACCCGTAGATGAAGGGCATAAGTAGTGGAATAAACTTTATTGTTAAGTTAATTATGATCTTTCAAAGAGAGACAAATTCGATATAAAAGGGGTTTTATCCTTATTAATTTAATATAGCTAATTTTATAACTATACTATCTTTGTAATCAACAATTGTATTAGATAAACAATTTTTATTTTATCTTCCTCACGCCCCTATTTTACTTGTTCGTTTACCTATAAAGATACAATCTGATACATTTTGTGTTATTTATCATTAGGTAACCAGATATACAGGTATGCTCGTTTTTATTGCAAGTGAAACCAGTCTTTGATTCTAAGTAGGTTTTAAATTTCACTAAGTGATTATTTATATATTTTGGGATTTTTAATAACTTATTCCAAAATTTTAGAATTTTTCAAAACCGATCTCATAAATCCCCAAAAGAATAAATTATCCCTTATAATTTATCAAATCTATCATTTAGTACCATTGGTATTTTTTTTCAAAACCTATGTGATGCTGGATTCTTTGGCCCTATTTTAAATTATTGATGCTGGCAAGATTATGTTCTTTGCTTCAATTCAAATATTTTTGTCCATGTAAATAGTTTACATTAATGCCAGTATTTGCAAAGACCTCAATATATCCCATCCATGTAAAGGACGAGGATATGTTGCTTTTAAAATAAGACATTTTGACAGCTACTTAATGTGCAAGGTACATTTGCACATTTTATGACAAATGCCATGGAATATTTACAGAGGTAGGAGAGGGAGTGATAAATTTTATTATTTTTGAATAATACTAATCCTTTTTTATCATATTAGCTAACAGTTAGCCCCTTTTTGCAGGTGATGTTACAAAACCCAATGTTCAAGTTTAATAGGACCCCTGTTTCTCTTTCAACTCTTACACTATCAGCAATACTCCTCAAATTGCCATTAAGAATGACAATGAAAGCATAGAGATGGGTTCTAAAACAAAATAACAAAACACAGTATACCCCCCCAAAAAATGAGTGTTCGGATCGGAGGTGGGATTAGGTTCTAAGCATAGGGTTTCCCTACCGACCGGTATACGCCTTGTGCTTCGTGCCATATTCGGGGAAAAAAGGGAAAAATATGTGGACAACTACAGTGTAAACAACAGCTCTGCAATAAGTATTAGAATGTAAGTCTGCATTTGACTGAATATAAATTTTATTCGCTAAAAAGGTATAGATCGGTATAAAACAAACAAAATGATGACTTTAAACAGTTTTTGGTTTTGCTGTGAAGTTAAGGAGGTTGACAATTGAAGAATTAAAGTCATCAAGTTTATCATTAACATAAATTATAAAGTAAACATTTACGTCTTTTTTTTTAGTAAAATATAAAAATTAAAAAATGTGTGTAGACCCACTGGTATCTTTAATTTAGTTACCGGGATATATGTTTCAACAACTATTGCTTAGTGACTCAACAAGTTTTTCCTTATTTTCGTATTTATTAACACATCGAATTGTCAGCAGATATTTCTTTTCTTTCCTGATCACAAGCGGAGAAAAAAATCCTCAGAGTGGTCAGCGGGGAATATTCATTTTTTTCTTTGCAGTTATCTCACCTCTGACACTTTGGTGAAACGTGTTTGCTCTGATAATTAGGGAATCCGGGATAGGGCCACGCAGTTCACTATCGCATCATCGCACCATCGAAGTTTGAGTCGATGGTGCGATGACGCGATAATGCGATGACAATGGAGCGATGAAGCGATAAGGTGAAGCGATGGTGCGATAGCGCGATGACGATGACGCGATGGCGCGATACTGCGATGACGATAAAGCGATGGTGCGATGGAGCGATAAAGCGATGACACGATGGCACGATAGCGATGCTGCCTGGTCGATAGTGATATGCGATGGCGCGACAGTGATGATGCGATGTTATATCGTGCCATCGTTTTGCTTTATCGGCTATGTATCCCCCTCGCTCTATCGCTTTGATAGGTGGGATTTCAGCAGGTGTTAATTCGAGCAAAGATTTATTGCCCAGTGATAATTAACTGACTTTAATTTTGTATTTGATAATCATATCTTTAAAAAACAAACAAAGTACCAATAGGGAGAGGAAGGAAGACTTTTTTTTTTTTTATTTTGTATTTTAGTATTGTATACTATATAGTATATAGGTCCATGATTTCACGATGCAAGAAATAAATTTAAATTTCATATAAGCATTTCCTTGTTTTAACAGTTAATGATAGCATTAAGATGGGTTTAATTTTGCGGAAAAAAAATGAAATTGCGAACATAGTGAAAGTAAAAACATCGTAATTTTTCCCACGTAATTATTACCAATCTACAGTATTAATCTTCCTCCCCCCGTTTAGAAACCAAAATCTAGATCACGCGGATTTCGATTTTTTTTACATCATTCACAGCATGAGTGTATTGTTAACTTTATCTTGATTATCAAACTATATTTTAACAATCTTTTAACGTGTTATATTCTGACAATAAAGACATGGTTAATTTTTATGCCAAGTGATGTTAATTCACCCAGTAAGATCTATTTCCGATATGTGTTCTGTTCATACTTTCACAACCGACGCCATTTCTCTTCTCTATGGCGCATGCGCAAAAGAGTCGATAGCACGATAGTGCGACAATGCGATGACGATAGTGCGATAAAGCACTATGATGACACGATAAACATCGCTTCATCGTTATCGCGTTATCGTATCATCGCTTTCGCACCATCGCAGCATCGCTATCGTGCCATCGCGTCATCAATTTATCGCTTCATCGCACCATCGCTTCATCGTCATCGTATTATCAGCCATCCGTCATCGTCATCGCGCTATCGCACAATCGCTTCAACGTTATCGCTTCATGCGCCATCGTCATCGCATTATCGCGTCATCGCACCATGACTCAAACTTCGATGGTGCGATGATGCGAAAAGTGAACTGCGTGGCCCTATCCATTCCCTGGGGAAAAATTTATATTGTTTTATGCATCTTTGAGCTTGAAACGATTTGTGTTTTCTATGTTTTCAAATTAAAGATTTTCAAATTTTGCTTCAAGTGAATTGTATTTGTGGCTTTCCAATAGATAATTTGAAGATCTGTTTCAAAAACAACACATTATACAATTTTTATGAATTTATTGGCTCTCTCTTTTCTTATAATCAATTTTTGTTAAGAGTTACAATAGCAACGTCACCATATTCAGAGATTTTCCACGCTAAAATCTTGGATAAGAAATGTAATTAAATAAGGTATCCATTGTAAACATTTATATGGATTTGAATGTGGGGGGGGGGGGGTTGATCATACGGTCAAATTTATAAGAACTTATTTTTTTTCTTTCCGGATATAAAATGCTCTGATTCCCTGCAAAAAAATGTCTTAACGGCTGGTAGCTTGACAGTGTAAATCGGTGTTTAGTACGTAAGAAAGATAAATTGAAATTTCTTAAGTATGTGAAGAATGTAAAGTAAAAATGAGACAAGCCAAGAATCACAAAGAAAATCATTGTCATAACCACATTGTGCAAAGGAAGAAATAAAAAAAATAGATGCAAAAACCTTTAAAGAATCTTTGACCATATTTACCATAACAATTTACAAATTTCTTTTTTTCTATTTTTCTTTATTTCATTTTTGATATTTCAGATAAAGCAAAAGTTCCCCGAAATTTGAAAATGTAGGAAAAAGAAAATACTTGCTGTGGCCTTCATATGACATTTAGAAAATCGAAGATGCAATGTCAAATAATAATGTTTAGTTTCATCCTTATGTCAATACAATATACATGTATCCCCATTATGTGGAGATAAAAAAAAAATATGCTGTCTGGTTCATCTGTATCATATTTGAATATTTTCTTGAAAAAAGATATGGTAGTCAACAACCAAGCTTTATAATAAATGTAATGACTTTAATTTTTCAATAAAATATTCCCAGTAAAATTTAAATGAGTCTTTCATATAACTTATAGTCCATCATGGATTTTTTGCTGGTTATTTCCCGATCATTACAAGGGCCACATCATGTGAGGTTGACGGGGTCTTTGGGGGAAAATAACTCGCAATGTTTAAATTCGCTATATTAACGGTGTTAACAAATCCTGAATTTAAAAAACAGCGAATAAATTTTTAAAAATCTCCATGTTTTTTTGGAAATTTGGAATAGACTACGATAGATTTAAAATAGGTGTACGTGCAGTCTATGGTCATTACAGTAATTGCGAGTAGTTCTCTCATTCAATTAATTTTAATTATCACCCTTACTTTAATTCAAATCGGCAGATAATAAATTTGATCAAAAGCTGTTTTAATAGCCAACGCTACATGTTTCATCAATCAAAACACGTGGGTGTGGGTTTTTAAAATTCCTTGCGTAAGTAATGTTACCACGTGTATTTGTTACCTGATTTTATGCATATTAGTTCATGTAATTTTTATCGACATTTTTTTTTAAAAATTCATTCAAATAAATATCGAACTTACTTACGAAGGGAGTGTGGAAGGTTTATTTGTAAAACTAAAAAAAAAGGTTTTATTTCCATCCAGTGGTTTTTCTTCGCGTTTTTAAGATCTCGGGTGCACATGTTCTCATCGTTGTACCATATAGGAGAGTCATTTAACGTTTAGGGACTATTAATAACTGCACTTGTGTTAATTAATTATTTATAACATCTAACAAATTTATAAAAACTTATTCTGAAATAAAAACCTGATTGATGTCGTTTACATGTAGCTATGGTATGGATTAAATGGAGACGGGAAGTAACTTTTTTAAATACCAAATTCCGCAATTTAAGAAACCGCGATCGTGTCGATGGGGAAAAAACGTGAAAATTACAACCCGTGAAATTAATCCCCATACAGTACTCACTCTTAATGTATATCCTCTTCAATGGCTTATGATTACCCTGTTTCTGTTCTCTCATTTTATATTGTTTAATAACTTTTTAGCTTGACTCTTTGTTATCTCCAGATATTTCATTCTAGAATTAAAACAAATTAATCCGATAACAATAGTGGTTTTTAACCTTAAAAAGTTGAATTATACAATGTTTTTTTCATGAATGACATCTTATTCAGATATTGAACGGTTACATTTCAATGTTAAGTAAAGGAGGTTTATTTTTTTTTTCTGTTTTTAAAACATATAAACAATTTATCAAACAATAAGTTATCCACCCAAAAAAAAATTTTTAGAGTTATGCACTTTGTTAAACATGTATATGAGCTGTATACAGAGTTGCGGAGTAACATGTTCACTGATAAATAAATTTAAAAAAAAAAAACATGATAATTTCTTTATACTGTTTTTTCCATATTAATTATTCTTTTATATTTTTTACCCTTTTTTACAGACTTCAATATTTCAAAAAAATGGCTAAAGGGGGCCCCAATGACGGATATAAAAAGCGAATTTGAATTTTTTAAAAGGTAATTTTAAATTTTTTTTTTTTTTTTGAATCGTTAATTTACCCTTAAAGTTTTTCTTGTATGTTTCTCTATAAATATGTCAATATAAAAATTAACCAAATTTCAAATATAAATTTTAATTTGTATTAATTCAAATAAAACTCTCTTGTTTAACCTTGGATGTGGATTTGAGAAATTTGGTTGTTTGACCTGTGTTTTGGGGGTTTCGCGAATACATCTTGTTCAATATTCAAAATAAAAAACATTCCAATGAATATTTTTATAATAATGTTTTACTAATTATTGATTTTCATTCTATCTATTCTCTGAGAGAACAATGAATTTTCTTATTTAAAATAAAAAATTTTTTCCCCCCCCAAAAGAATACAAAACAAAAGTAGCCCACGAACATTCCATACGAAATTTAAAAAGTTTTGCATCCCAAAATCTTTTTAAATAAACTTGTTTCATGAAAATAATTCAAGGTGACACTTAGCGTGTACTTGATCATGCTGTTGATAATACGTAGATGATGCCACTGATTTATAAGTCGCATACTGTAGATTACAGATAGAAGTTAATCATTAGACAAATGTAAATGAAAAAATAATGATATGATTGTTTAAAATATGATAAATTTTTATAAGATGTTAAAGAACATTTTTACATTCAGGACATACGCAACGTACAACTCTCCTACTGATGATTTTTCAAGATATTCTAAATTTAACCTTGCAATACCATTACATGTTCTCAGACAAAAGATCAGCATGCGTTACCTGGTGTTTTGAAAAGATATCAAATTGTGAATTTTTTTTGAATTTTTGAATTTTTCAAAGAAGAATGTACAAATATTACAAAACATAAATTCCAGATTTTTTTCCATCAAAAATTGTTTTAGAAGAGGTGTACAAGTTCATATATAGACATTAAAAGTATTGCACATGGGTTTTTTATTTAGCGGAGCTCATCAATTCCATGGAAGAACCCAATAAAGTTAAAACTAAATTGCGTATGACCTTAAACATGTATTTTCATATAAACTTAGAGGGAATCTATTGCATTCAAAGCATAATAAATACCGTACGTGGTCAAGATGTCATGGAAGTGCGTATAGATAAACGTTCGACGTAATTTCTAATTATAAGTGACGTCATAAAGGGTCGACGTGCGTTCATTGGATTACATACATGCCATTGGGTTTGAAAAATTATATATGCATTTCACACGTTTAAAGTCACAATCAGGCAAATATAAAGTATGGATAAGACATAAATGTAAATGTAAGTGATACATGTATGAATCATTTTAAAACATCTATCGGGCTATAGATACTGGTTAGTACGACATTAAATTCACCATAAAGCCCTTTGGCTTTATGGAAGGTAATCTCGTGGCCAACCCGTATTCATACAAATATCCCGATAGATGTTTAAAAATAATACATTGTTTCTTTAAATATCACAAAAAAAGGTTAGAAAGTAAAACAAGCGCTTTGTTTAGATATCACAAACGTTTACACAGAGGGGATGCATGAGCGAAATAAAAAAATCACACTCACATTGACTAGAAACTGCTACATTGCTTCTTCTATTAACAATGACTTCCACGAATTTCAATGTGGTATAAAGGAAGAGAGTTTTAAAAATGTCATTATAAACTTTTTTAAAGATAAAGTCTCATTACTGAAATGGTGTTTATATAAATGTTCATTACGCGATGAATCGCTACATAATTTATTTGTACATACCGTTGCAATTATGAATTTACATGTATATCTTTCACAAATCAATGATTCATTGATTAAATTCAAGCTTTGTTCAAAACGTCCGACTATTTAAGAAATTATAGGTGTAAATGCAAGCTTCACAACCCAGTCTGACGTAATGTTTAATTTCAACTCAAGGTCAAAAATAAAGATTTTGAATTTATACCACATGTTCATAGACAAATGCAAATCTTCTACATAATGCCACACTGCTAGGTGTGTAAAACTACTGTAAATATATAATATTTAGTGACTACTATATTTGGCGGATATTGGATTTTTAACAAGTAAGCGTGGATTTGATTTAGCGAAATTCTTAACGTTCTTCATTATAGATATATTTTTGCGGTTATTTCTCTCCGCCAAAAACGTTCAGAAGAATACACAGCTGTTATAACCTTATTAGAACATCATAATGATGAAACCGGAAACTGATTTATTAGATTTTACACATTAGAGAGTTCAAATACGAATTAAGCCATACATAAGATTATTCATGTCATTATATTACATCCCCCTTCAATTAAATCTAAAGAATATTTTGGATGACAATCAGCATCAAATTAAGTAGATCAAAACAATTGAATGTTAATTATAATAAATCACACAATGTTAGATACAATCACATTTTAGGACTTTAAATCAATAGTTAATGAAGGTAACTTAATGTCAACATAATTGAGACTAGAAAGTTCACTGACTAGGCAATCTCATAGAACTAAATTGTAATTTACTTGCTTAAGCATTACAATTGTAAACAAATTGAACATGCAAATAAAGGGATTATTATGCCCTTTTTACAACCATTTATGTTTCACTGAATCACACGGTATAATCAGAGAGGTATTTAGGTTTCACGACAGCTCGACCCGAACGCGTTTTTTGTTGGTTGGTAGCTGGTACTGGCAAACCTGGATTCTGTGTGTCTGTTGCTTCACTCTGTTGTATGGATTTTGGTTTTGTGGATAGTGGACTACTTGTCGGCTGTTCCTTTGGAACCATAATAGTCTGCGGAATGAAGATTTCCTGCTTTGGTTGAATTGTGTGTGGATCCTTTTTGTTTTCATCAACTTGCAGTTGTTTCGGTGGTATGTTCTGCCCTGAACACCTGCTTTCACAAGATGAAATCTTGGAGTTTCAGTTTGCGCAATGTATTCAGTCGGTTTCCAACCCTCTGGAGTTTCAATGCGTATGGAATCGCCAGGCTCACACTGTTGTCTTGGCTTCGCGTGCTGATCATAATAGAACTTCTGTTTTAGTCTGTATTCCATTAGACAAGTTGAAACCTGATTCGGCTCTATGATGCATGGCTTGCATAAATTGTCACTGGTAGGTATCAATGTTTTAGCCCTTCTAGACATCAGACGCTGCATCGGAGATCCAATTACGAATCCCTTGGGGTGTTGCGTAAATCAAGGAGACCCAAGTGTACATCATCTCCAGATTCTGCACATTTCTTTAGAATGTTCTTAACAGTTTGATCTGCCTTTTCCGCTAAGCCGTTGGATTGCAGATGTAGGGGCGTTGACGATATGTGTTCAATACAGTAGTAATAATATGCTTGTACTAAAACAATCGTTAAATACCTATTAGCTCCACTTTAAATGCTTATTAATAAATAAATATGTATACTCATTACCTATTAGCTCCACCCATTTTATAACTAGAAGCTTTTAGCCCCATCCATTTTATATTCCACTAAAATAATCTTTCCATAAATCAAGGTGGGTTTGTAACATTTCCTAACAGAAAAGGAAATAACAAAAAAAAAAAAAAAAACTCTGACTCCACCCTTTACAACATTTCCTTACAGAAGGCTCAAGTTCTGACTCTACCCTTATGATAATTAACAGAAGGCTTCATAGCATTTCCTTACGGAAGGCTCAAGTTCTGACTCTTGTTTATTTTGTGACAGAGAGCGACCGTGTCCACTCTGCGGCTTTTTGAAATAACATTTTCTCTTTGTGAGAAAATAAGGTTTATTTTCTAATAAAGCGTTTTATGTTAAAAATTTCATGTATGTATTTTTATGGATGTCAATGTGTTTATCTTTTTGTAATTTTACAAAACCTTTAATTTGTAAACCCTGTTTTTCCAGTGACCCAGTTTTACCGCGTCCATAAATTTTGTCAAGGTCTTAGCTGTTTTCAGCCAATCAGATTGCCGCACAAGGCTTCCTATTTATATACTTCTTGTTTACTCGGAGTGCTGCCGCGTAATTTTTGTGAACAAAAGAGCAACCACCACCTCCACTCCATCCACCACATTTGTTTAATTAACAACAAAATTTTATTTGTGTGTCCTGCGGTGCTTTTTATGCACCACTTTTGTTTCCAATAAAGTTTGCTGTTGTATTTTACCGCATTATCACATATGTATGTTGTAAGAATATTGTGGCTGGGAGACCACTGTTTTGCAATCATTTATTGAATTGTATTTCTGGTTAAGCTTTCCATGATTCTGTTATGTCTCCCAGCCAAATTCTTTGGTATTTGTTTTTATAAATGGGTTTCATTTGTCGTCATTTAAATAAATGACAAGATTTTGACACTTAACATGTCTTCTGTTATGTACTTTAATTTGGAAACAAACAGAGCTGCTATGTTGCCTTGGTCTGCCAGTAATGTTTTAACATAAAACCGTTTTTTGTCAAACAAAAACAAAATAAAAGTATCAAAAAAAGCTATTGACGGATTAAGATTGTGCATTATGAGACGATTATTGTGATATCAAACACGGAAGTAAAATAATTAAAAGTTGTATAAAAATGCTTCAAAAAGACTTTGAAAGACATTTTAGCGGAAACTTGTTTACATTAAATAAGCCAAATAAATCCAACTTTAAGGATTATAATTAATTAATTTGCTTGTATCGTCAATTTAGAAAATAAATAGATAAATATTTTGTTCTTTTTACAATGATAAAATACGTGCTTATAAAATCAGTTTTATTTATTTAATTTCTAACCATTTGAAAATCAATTATTGAATTTATTTTAGAATCTAAAATTTTCTAAAATGCAGCATTACTCTTGTTGTGTATGTGTGTGTTTTTGTGTTATTTTTCCAAAAGGTACAAAAAAGCCATTCCAAGTAATTTATGGATTACATAGGTGTTAGAGAAATAAATAAATGGTAAATAAATAAAATAATTAAATGATTTATCACCAAAAAAAAATTAATTATTTATATCCCTCAAAAGAAAATTTTCGGGCTTTTTGTATAAATATTTTTATCCTAAACTATGTTAGAAAGTATTTTTTAGCATATGTATGTGTAAATATATGTGTACCCTCTCGTATACTCAACTTCAGAAGTACTTTCCTGTGTACATAACAGTTTTTAATTTCATTTTATTTTGCCTTGTCTACATTAACCAATTTCATCTTACTACCATGTTTTATTTTAAGGTCCCTTTGTTGTATCGATTATTTACTTTTCATAACAGATTTATAGGTTTTATTAATTTATATTGTTTTTAAATATTAGCAAAATCATTGTACAGCGCATAGAAACTATATGTGATTTTGCGCTTTATAAATTAATAAAATAATAATAATAATATAAAAGCGAATAGCAGTTATTTTACGCCCATGATGAATATCAAAATAATAATCGTCAGATGATGCACAATTTTAATTTGTCAATTGCAATTTCATATTTTTTACTTTATTTTGATAAAAAAAAAATCGGTATTCAAAACCGTAACACGATTGTGAAAGAACTTCAAAGCCATTGATTGTTTAAAAGGGACATGGGATACACAGTAATGACACCCATTGTCTTTTTCACTGACCACTATACCTTGTTTATTTTGTGACAGAGAGCGACCGTGTCCTATCTGAGGCTGTTTTAAATAACATTTTCTCTTTGTGAGAGAACCGTTTTTTCAATCAAAACAAAATAAAAGTATCAGAAAGGCTATTAACGGATTAAGATTGTGGATTATGAGACGATTATTTTGATATCCAACACGGAAGTAAAATAATTAAAAGTAGTATCAATATGCTTCAAAAAGTCTTTGAGGGACATTTTAGCGGAAACTTTTTTTACAATAAATAAGCCAAATAAATCCAACTTTCGGGATTATATATAATTATTTAATTTGCTTGTATCGTCAATTTTAAAATTAAATAGAAAAATATTTTGTTTCTTTTACAATGATTAGATACGTGCTGTAAATTGGTTTTATCTATTTATTCACTAACCATTTAAAATCAATTATTGAATTGATTTTAAAAACTATTTTTTTTTAAATAAGCAGCATTACTCTTGTTGTGAATGTGTGTGTGTGTGTGTGTGTGCATGTGTATTTTTTTTTTCAAAAAGCCATTCCAAGTATTTTATTGATTAAATAGGTGTTAGAGAAATGAATAAATGATAAATAAATAAAAAAATAATTTATTTATCATCAGAAAATGTCAAACTTTTTAATTATATTTTTTAAATTGACAATACAACAAAATAATTAATTATTTATATCCCCCGAAAAGAGATATTGTAGGGTTTTTTGTATTAAGATTTTTATCCTTAACTATGTTTCAGCGTATTTTTTTAGCATATTAAGACGAATTTAAGTTATTTTACGTCCATGATGGATATCAAAATATTTGTCAGATGATGCAAAATTTTAATTTGTCAATTGCGATTTCATATATATATTTTTTTACTTTGATTTGATTGAAAAAAATGTTTTTAAATGTATTACGATTATGAAAGAACTTCAAAGCCATTGATTGTTTACCAGTGACAAGGTATACACAGTAATGACACCTCTTGTCTTTTTCACTGATCACTAAACCTTTTTTATTTTGTGACAGAGAGCAGCTTTAAATAACACTATCTCTTTGTATGAGAACCGATTTTTTTCATACAAAGCAAATTAAAAGTCTCAAAAAGCTATTGACGGGTTAAGATTGTGCATAATTAGAAGCTTATTTTGATTACCAACACGGTAGTAAAATAATTAAAAATAATTTAAATATGCTTCAAAAAGACTTTGAAACACATTTTAGCGTAAAATTGTTTACATAAAATTAACCAAATAAATCCAACTTTCGGGTATACAATTAATAATTTTGTTTGTATATTTAATTTAGAAATTGAAAAAAAGTTTTTACGCAATGATTGATTACATGCAATTGACTAAATTAAAGTTTTTAAGAACATCAATAAGTATTAAAAAACAAGATTTACCCCGGCTATGTTTTTTTTTTCACAAATTCACTCCAATTTTATGGATTAAATAAGTTTGCAAAATAAATAAATCAATTAATTAACTAATCAATCAAACCAAAGAATAATTAATTTTAAAAATTGATAGATAAACTTTCTTTGAAGCAATGGTTTATAAATTTTTCATAGTTATTTCAGAGTAATAAAAGAACACAATAAGTTTCCCAACAAATTTAAAAAAATACTACTTTTTGTTTAAAATAATGTTCAAAAATTTCTTAGGTAAGTAACTCTGTGTACTTTATTGATAATCCCACATCTTAGGTAACCGTACAGTGCTCTGGGAGTGTGTAAACTTCTTCATACCGTAGCATACTGTAGATATACCGTAGATTAATGTGAAAATGCTGTAGGATACAGAGAAAGACAGTGGATTTTATTACGGACAGGGGTTTTAAAAACCAGTAGTGTAAAGAACATGAATTCCATTCTGGTCCCGTGCCCAGGGACAAAGCAACAGGGGCAGGGGGGACCTGGCCCTTCACTTTTTTCACAAACCTTACTTTTACTATAGGAATTGATAATTGAAAGTCTGGTTGCCGACCCCCCCCCCCCCCCCCCCACACACACACTATTAGTGATGTACGGAAAACGTAGCATAAAAATTGGTACTGAAAGAAGTTGACATTTAAAAAAGTTGGCTCATCCCCCCCCCTCCCCACGATATAGGTTTTCGACTTTGTGCAATATTAACCTTTTTTTTTTGCTTGTCAACTTTTTCAGGGAAGTAAAAAAACATTCTCTGGCTGCCCCTCACCTTTCAAAAACGATGCTACGTGCCTGGTGCCAGAAGCTTGGATATCCTAAGCCTTGTAAAGCTAACATGTTACGGAAATATATAAGGACACCCCAACCCCCTGCACTGCGGCCAAAATAAAACAAAATGCAAGCATATATTGTTGCGGTTTTATGTCATGTATTCTCAGCATTGAATTTTATTTTCTGTTAGCATTAACATGTAAAAATAAAACCCGACCCTGAACTTATAAAGATTTTTTTATCAACCAAAACAAATAAAATCATATTTGGTATATATATTTATCCATGATTGATGGCAGGTTAAACAATATATTATTCCACACTGAGGACTGCAGCACTGAGAAAAAAATAATTGGTGAAAGTCACTGGGAAGACTCGTAAATTTACTGTCCATACAATCACTACCTTAGAAGTAGTTTTACTGGGAATTGGGTAAATGAACTAGATAACATAAGTAAATCTAAGCATTCATAAGTAACTTTCACTGGGTATTTAAGCATCTTTACGACCACTGCACCACTTTTCACTATCTTAGCTAGTTATAACAGAATCATTACTAATCACTGTCCATACAATCACTACCTTAAAAGTAGTTTAACTAGGTACTTCTTTCAGTGAATGAAATTATAAGTTCAGTGATGATTGAGTTTTTAGCATGATAATTGATCTGTTAAGAGACATTCAATGCTTATCGAGCTTTTATGAAAGACAAAGTTCGTCATGGCTTAAGGAATTAATTTGCAGATAATGCTTAAAACATTTGAACTCCGTATGGAAAAACAACAACACGTAAGTACCAAAGAGTTACATGTATATTAAAATTTGAGATCTTTAAAATAAATAGCTATAAATGTATATATAGTTCAGAGAACAAAAATGATATTTTCTTTCATTTATTTTTTCATTTGTTTTGAAACTCATCTTTTTCAATAGAGTTTCACATTTTCTCAATATTAGATTATAAATAGATATAAGTATTTTTATCTACCCTCCATCCTCTTTATCTTTCTCTCATCAGATTTACTCGGCCAGCTCTATTTAAGTTAGAACATTAAGAACTTTTTTTTCATTCGGATGTTTTTGCTTGTTTCAATTTCTCTAAATTGGAGTGTCTTTGTACAACAAGAATTTTATAAGACAAAACATTTTTAAAGTTTAATTTATTTAATCATGATTATAAGGTAGATGTTTTACATGTTTATCATTTTTTAGAAATGAAATTCGTCATGAAATTATTTCATGCAAAATAAAACCTTTCTTCTTTGTTTTTCCTTTTTCTACATTAACATTATTCCCAAAGTACAACAATATTTTTTTTTATCTAAAAGTCATAATTATGCTGACTATTAAAAGTGTTTTTATTTGGTCATAAAATATCTCGTTTATAATCCGGAGCAAATTCTTGCGAACATGCAGCTGAAATGTAAATAAAAAGTACGCAATTAAAATGAATGTCCCTGTCTGGTACCCCTGCTACATCGATTGTTGACCTCAGAGTTATCTCTCATATTTTTATTTACAGAAAATCAGAACAATTAATCTTGACTTTCTTGCTAGATTTGTAAAAAATGTGGAAGATGTATGTTTAGTTTCAACATTTGTACAGACAATTAATTTTTATTTAACAACAGTTTAAGCATTATGCACCGACAAATCAATGTTTACATGTGACCGACTCGATCGCGATGTATATTTGAGAGTGGTGGAGCGGATCTCAAAGAAGTAGGAAAACAATTTTCCTTTCCAATATTTTTTACGATATAACAGTTACCCTGTCTAAGATGTCTTATAAAAATGGTATAAATATGTAAATGAAATTTATCTAGAGTTAAAAGGTTCATTATCCTATCAGAAAACACCTTGTCTACAGCTTATATATACATTTACGCATGTAGGAAAACTATTGGTATTATAGAGACGTATTTAATAATGTTTGTTAAGAAACCTAAATGTTTTTACTTATATCTATTAAAATCAGTGGATTAGAAGATTCAGATATTGATTAAATTAAATTTAGTTTATAAATGAAAATGAATTCCACATGTTGGAATCAGTGATAAACTCTGGATGCGTCAAACGTCAAAACACGTGGAAAAAATTCTGCGTCGAGGTTCACTGTCAGTCTGCAACGTCACATCTTTATGATGTTATTTCTCTGTTTTAGCATAAATGCCATAAGAACCCTTTTGTCATGGGCGCAATCATATTAAGACATACATCACAAAGAAAGTTCTGACTCCGCCCATATGATGATAAGCAGAAGGTTTCAAAGCATTTCCTTACGGAAGTCACAAGTTCTGACTCCACCCATATGATAATTAGCAGAAGACCTCATAGCATTTCCTTACAGAAGGCTCAAGTTCTGACTCCACCCATATGATAATTAGCAAAAGACCTCATAGCATTTCCTTACGGAAGGCTCAAGTTCTGATTCCACCCATATGATAAAAACAAGACTTCAGATGAATTTAAATTAAGCTTAATTAAGAAAGAAACATTAAGATACATTATATTGAAAGTATATATGTAAATAAACACTAGTTTTGCTTTTTGATTTCCGGAACTGGATCACAGTATTTTTCCAAAGGAAAGGGATCCAACTTATCATCCCAATTCTCCCTCTCTATCACAACATCTGTATACTTGGGGAGAGAATGTCACCTTTTTTTACACATATTTTTCCATTTTCTGTCCAAATTACATGATTCTTTTTGTCTGCGCAGTTACTGTAATATTTTTCACCTTCACCCCTTTTAATCTTATGAGAAAAGTTATACTCACAAGAGGTGAAATTTTTACTGATGGAGACATTGTTCTTTAGGCACTTAATAAGATGACGAGATAGCCTTTCCATACGGATCACATGCGTTTCGTCATAAGGGCATATGACAATATCAAACTAACAATTCCCCCTGTTAGGCTGTAATGAGTTATCCTCCTTAAACTAGTAAAAATATCAATGGAAATAGGTAGCGACTTCTATTAAAAACAGCAGAAATAAAATTGGAACGTTCTGCAACTTCTTTGACTCATTCATATATTTGGGATGAAAGATTTACCTTTTATATCGTATGAAATGTTTAGAAAAGAAAAAAAACAGCAATATCTCCAATACAGGAACAAAAACACTCAATTTTTCATATAAATGTCAGAATGTGATTGTACAACCTACTTGGTCATAAACCCCTGCTACCATAATATCATTTTCAGGACATTGGTAAATAATTAACTTCATAATTTTCTCCCCAAATGACCACAATGCATAAAGAATTTTTAAAAATTACACACACACACACTCAGTGAAAGACTCAACATTTATAAAATTAAATGTCAGTAAACTACCTTCTAGATCCTGGATAAACCCTGTTAACATTTTGTCATTCTAAGGACATTGGCATATAAGTTAACCTCAATACCCCCTCTCCTCCCAAATTGAATAAGATTTATTGCATCAACCTTTCTTGTCATAAATGCATTCTCAGTAAATGCTATATTAAAAGACAAATAACTAAATAAATAAACAATAATAGAAAAAAAAATTTCTACATTAATACCCCCACCCCACCCCAACTGCAGCTCTTTCAGAAATTAAAGGAATAATGAAGAAGTAAAACACATAATAATTTATTACATGTAAAGTTAGAATATTTAAACATGTCATTGTTTTAAAAAAAATAATAATAAAACTTATCAAAGTTTGCCAGTGTAAATCCACAATAAAAAGAAACAGGAATTAAAAACTATTAATAATCATTTAAAATCAAAGATGTATATACATTGATTAAAATATTGGCACAACTTGAATTACATTAAATTGCACATTAACAAAAAATAAATCATGCAAGTCATTTGTAATTATGCATAAGTGAAGGATCATTATGATCATCTATAAAGTAAGCTATTCAAAAAATGTTTTTATATAATGACTAGTAAACTATTATCCTTTACCACAAAGCAAAGTAAAAGCATCAAAATTACAAATATACATACAATAATAAATTATTGGAATAGGTAAAAGTAAAAACAAATTATTTTTTAACAACATCAAAACCATGTGTTTCAAAATCCTGATTCCTTGCATACAAATGGACAAATCAAATTATCAGTGAATAGTCATTTAAGTTAAAATAATAAAATCTGGAATATTGTGATGCAATTATCAATGACTTATGTAAAATTTATGTATGGATACAATGGATACAACATGCTTGCATCATTAAGGCATATATAGTCAAAATTTAATAATCTGAAAATCTGAAATATTGTGTTGGACAATTATCAATGACTCATGTGGGATTTTAGTATGGATACAATATGCTGACATTATAAAAGCATACATAGTCAAAATTAAATACATTCTATACGTAAGAATTTCTGAATATATATTCAGACCCCCATCCATAATACTTCATGAGATTTATAAAAATGAGTTAATCATACACACAATACAGAAGGATATGGAAATAACGAACAGTATTCAATCTCAACGTCCATTAAACAAATATACAAAATAAGAGCAGAGCAAACACGGACCTCCGAAACATCAGAGGTGGGATCAGGTGCCATGGAGGAGTGAGCATCCCCTGCCGACCGGTCACACCCGCCGTGTGCTCGTTGTCATAATCAGGAAATAACGGAAAAAATCCGTGGTCAATTTAGTGTATAAATAATGGACTAACAATTGGTATGAAAAACGTCAGTCAGCATTTCATTCAATGATAAATTGTACTTGCTGACAAGGTCATTGTATCGACCATAGAATTTACGAAATGATGACTTTAAACGAGACTGTTGATATTCTTGTTTCATCAACTTGCTAAAAAATTTACCTCGTTTAAGAAATTGTTCATACGTAGATCATGTTCTTGCGTATCGAATCAACTGAGATATAAATACTCCGTATGCAGGTGATGAAGGTATATTGCTGCATAAGTAAGGAAAGTTGACGATAGAAAAGTTAAAGTCATCACGTTTATCATATACATTGTAGCTTGGTTGTTAGATTACCATTGGCGTCTTTTTCAAGTAAAATATCCAAGTATTAAGCAGAAGTGTCGGATGAAGTATATCAAAGACATGTAGAAACTATTAAATATCTGATATCTTATCAATGAATATATGCACAGTAAAAATGCAGCTGTATAAAAGTGTTAACTATGTCAATATACATTTAAATAGTTTCCACAAGTGTTACAAAAGATATGCCTATACAGCAGACACAGCATATTAGAGGTTATGCACAAGCTTGAGACAATGATATTGCTAGCATATCTAATTTCATGCATATTGGATTTGGACACAGATGTGAAGTAAATATATTTTAAAATCATGACTTATGTGTTGATAAGCATTTCATGTCAAAATATAATGAAAGTGTGCTTAGAGATTCTTTTTTATTTATCTGGAAATAACTAAAACTAAGAATATTAGAATGTGTTTGATTGTCATATTAAGTAAGTTTCATCTTTAATCACTACAGAATTATTGAAAAATTTGTGTTTTAATGAAAGATATTAAAATTCAAAGTAAAAATTTGAGAAACCAAAACCAACTAAGTACAATATGCATCTGTGTCCATATCCTTGTAATGTAAACAAAAATACATGTAAGATCACCAAGAAGTATAACTCAGTCAGTCTATTGTTTTTTTCGTACGTTTTGGTTGAATTCGAATTTCAGAAACGGGAGGATTTTTAGATTTTTGGGAGGTTTAGGTAATGTCTGCTTTGAAGAATAAAAATAAACTATTTTTTCAACAATTTTTTTAGCCATGTTGTATATTTAAACTAAAGTTAAGTATGTAATTCTGACAGATCTTAAAATGAAATGAACCTCTCTTGTAATATAAATAAGAAGTGCTGCAAAACCTACAAAAAATATTTTAACATAATTTACAATTCAATTTCACAGCCTGACTCGAATCCCGCCAATTTATTTCGCATTCTAAAGGCCTCATAATTTTGAAATTGTTTTTCGATGTATTCTTTAATTCCAAAATTATGAGGCCTTTTCCCTTATCGAATACACAGATAAAATTGATAGGTAAAATAAATGACAGCTAAGACACTGGAGATTAAGGAAGCCGCTGAAATGTGAATGCATATAGATTTGATAAGATGCTATTTTACAACACCAGCAATGGGAGACTTAGGCAAAACTTAAAAAGTGCAAAGCAGAAGCAGGATAATCTTACTTCTTAAGAGATGTAAGTCATACGTTCTCTGAAAAACATACATTAAAAAAGCATAATGGCTTCAAAATATTAAATTAAAAAATAAAAGAAAACCTACTTACTTAATAGAATGCTGGTGAAGGTTGTGCTTACTAACCCATTTTCTTCATGGTTCTAAAATATTAATGACATCTTTTAACATAAACAAATAAAACTTGAGCTCTTAACAAATATGAATTAGATTTCGACATACTTTACTTCTCTCGAATATATATGTATTAGCTAACTAATACAAAGATTTATTCACTTACAGGAAAATAGTAAACATATTTACCCACTCTTCATCAGAATTGTCTTTGTCCTTCTGCTCCAAAAAAATCTTCAACATTTTTCTTATTTCATCCAGACTTAGAGGCTTCAATGAATTACAGTAAACTTCCTGATGTTATCATTATAAACTATTTTTGGATTATAATGTAAACTTGCAAATGACTTTTTTAAAAATATACCTCAGTGGTTTCTCTTCGGTCATTAGAGTTGATAAGTCGATCATCTTCATTAGTAAAGGAGCTAGATTTGACACGCTACAAGAATGTAGAAACATGTTCACATGCTGCAATACTCTGCACAATGAAACAACAATTTGGATTTGACATGGAAATATTTAATAAATAATGCTTATTTTCATACAGAGCAATACTCTTTCTTTACCCTTTCAATTCAACTTTGTTAATGTTCAAAATAACAAAATGAAAGTGCAGATAAATATCAGTATTTCGAACATGGAATATCTCGAATACCCCGCTTATGTCGAAGTCGATCGCCGGTCCCGGCCGTATTCTCTATATATATGATTTAAAAAACTACTGATTTCTCGAACACGGTAATCTCGAATACCCCGCTTATGTCGAAGTATATTCAAAGTCCCAATCCCTACTTTTACCTGGCTTATCTCGAAGTGCAGTGAATTTTTCGGTCTACTGAACACACCTGGCCTTTTGGCTTCACACATTCTCGCCAGTGGTTATTAATTAACACCTTTGACCGGGGGAATCTTAATTAATCCGAAGCTAATGTTGGGTATCAGTGGCAGGGTAATTGGTGTCACAGTTTGGTGTTTGGTATAGTCTACAACGAATAAAAAACAAACGACTTCGCAGCAATTCAGAATCTATATACAGACAGCGTTACCGATATTTCATTTAATAATACTTCTGGTTAAATGAAATTGTAAATTCATAAAACGCAAAGATTTTTCACGATAAGCTTAAATTGAAAAGTTATGTTGCCGTGCGTAATGCAAAGTGCAGCGATTGATTACATTAATATTTATCTGTGTATAAATAGATAACCCTGACCGCCATTTGCATTGTTAGTTTCGTAAACTATAAGTTCCTTAGTAGTACTTCGTAATGTAATGCATGTAAGCTATAAATATTATTAAGGTCTTCCGTTTCCAACGGAAGACCTTCTACTGATTCTGAAGATAAGGCTTATTTTCTTATTATTTTTTTTTTTATTTTCTTCCTAGACGCCAAATTTGAGGCCTCATATCTCGCTCATTTTTCAATGGATTTTGTTCAAATTTTCAGATATTATAGACGGTAATAAACTCTATCAGAATGTTGTCAATGATTTCAAAAAGTCACTTCCGGTTTTGAGTTATTTCCCTTTAAACGAAAAATTATAGGCTTCCATTTCCAGACAAAGGCTCAGAGACCACTTCAGCTGGAGCAGAAATTTTACTGTTTTTTGATAACAGAAGGATTGAAGTTGTGTACAACGGTTTTTGTTTTTCGATTTCTCTATTCAAAATGGTGAAATACAGGGTTAAAAAAATAAAACGCCTAAAAGAGCGAAAATTTACACATGTTTTCCTTTTTATCTTGAGAACTAAAAATATTTTGTTAAGACATGTTGAACAAAAGTTGTGCATAATTGCAAGGGCTTTCATTTAATACTATAGAAAAGGGGCTGGCCCTTAAAATAAGGGATCTCTGGAGCTTGAAAGTTTTTGCTTTATAACTCAAAAACGGTAAATATCTCGATCTAGATATATCGAGCAAAATTGTTCTTTAACACCCTTTTGATCTGATAGGAATGTTTATTTGTTCGAATATACCGGGGTTATTGCATAATATGCAGTCGAAAGCAGGTCACGTAAACATGTAGCGTTTTCATTCTGCAAGGAAATCTGACCTCAACATGTGTATAACTTGCTGTAAATAATTATACCCTACGGTATTTTATGATGATTTTCTTCAAAATAAGGTTTTAAACGTGTTTTATGATTAACTATTAAATCATGTATTATAACTACTTTTTCTATTTTTCTTTATAAAATTTAATTAGTTCTATAGTGAACACGTCTTTAAAAGCGGAAGATATAAAATCTACCTTTCTACGTTTATCATTGTAACAAACTATATAATTAATCTTAAACATTATACATTGAATAATTCACGATCATTAGTTGTATACATATTACGATCCCATTGTTCAGCGAGATGTTTTACAGTTATGTAATCAAAGCCGCAAATCCCACGCTGTCGATCTACATGTAGGTCACGAGTGTACCAGGCACCTGTGGACATAAACAAAGCAAGTGTTTGTGATTTTATTAGACCATTGTGTAGAAAGACCTAACAATAAATAGAAAACTGTGTTTTTAATTACATCGCGTTTCAATAAGATTATTTTGCCCATCTTTCATATTTAATCGTAATTCCAAACACTGGTGCATAAAATCATTTTGAACTGTGTTCGCTTTCTTTGGCCTGTTCTCGCAAAATAAACAAAACAAGTGTTTGTGATTGTATTAGACCATTGTGTAGAAAGACTTCACAATTAATAGAAAACTGTGTTTTTACTTACATCGCGATTCAATAAGATTATTTAACCTATCTTTCATATTTAATCGTAATTCCAAACACTGGTGCATAAAATCATTTTGAACTGTGTTCGCTTTCTTTGGCCTGTTCTCGCAAAATAAAACAAAACTCTATTCTGTGTTAATGTATTTTATTTCAATTGTAATTGAGAAGGGGCTTCGGCAAATAATTATAATTAGTGATGGATAGTGATAGGTAATATTTTACATGTACGTTTTATTTTGACCATGATCACTCTTTTGTTTCTCAATTTACCGAGGTATCATTTTTTTAAAGATTAAATAAACATTGAACATAAAAAGTAATTTACAATATACTATTGTTCAGGTAATTGTAATACCGATATAGCAAACAGGTTATATCCAGCTTTGTCACTTTGTGTCTAAAGTTGTGTTGCCCGGTCCTCGTTTACAAGCACGTGGTTGCAGAGAACAGTGGGCATGTATGAAAATCCTTTGTGTACTCCGATAGTTACAAATGGAAAATTGGGTTTAAAATATGTCGTTTCTTTCATATCATTTCATTTCACTCTATTTCAGCTTGTTTAAATCAATCGTAATCGCTTGTACATTTAGTCTTTGTAAGTTTTATGTATTTTGATAGCCGAATAAACACTAGCTTGGTTTGCAATCCCCCCCCCCTGTTTTTATCGAGGTGGATATTGTTTTATGAATATTAAACCTACATGTACGCATGCATTGTAGTTGTAAGTTGAGGTGACGTTTCTAATTCACGGGAAAACATCCAACGTTAAATTAAGCACTTTTGAGTATGCAGTTATTTGCTACTAAACTTTAAGATGTTATTGAACAAAAATAATATACTTTTTCGCTGAATAAACAGAATATCTCAACATTGCACGTTTTGACAGTTCAGTCGATGCAAGTATAAATATACATGAATGCACTTTGCCTAGAATAACGGCCAAAATATATACACAACTTTTTTCAGTTATTTCCCTTAGTAAAATTTCATCCCGATAGGGGTCGCAGAAAGCAGCCGCCATTGCATCCGTGACGCTGCATTTATAAACAAACTCCGTAGCAACAACACACCGGTGAAACTACGAACTGTTCAACCGTAAATATTGGCGCAGAAACAACATTTAATATATGAAAATCTTGTAAATTCTTTCGTTTGCCTTAAATATGAACCAATATCAATGTGAAAATTGTAAAGATCGAATTATTTCCTCGCCAAAAGATGTCAAACCACAAGAATGGAAGGACGATATACGGGAGTGGCCCCAAGTTGAGTATGGCGATATTTACAATTATTTAATTTTGAGTAAGGCGTGTGATGGCCAAGGGATGAAAAACTACAAATCTTTGGACAGTTTCAATTATTTTAAAAGTGGTTCCGTGGGGAAAATTCTACATTTTGTTATCAACAAAACAACAGTTGTTATAAAATCTGAAGTACGCCCCTCACAAAAAGTCAACTCGGAGTTTCATAATGCATGGATTATATGTGATATGGTTGGCACGATTTTTAGTGCTGGTTGTTCGTGTATGGCAGGGAACAGTAAAACGTGTAGTCATGTCGGTGCTGTGCTATGGAAAATTGAATATGCTGTGAGGTCAGGACTAACTGGCAAATCCTGTACCGATGAACAAATGCAATGGAACAAGGGTTCAACGAGAAACCTGGAACCAGGTATCCTTGAGGAGATGGATTTTAAAAAACCTAGATACAGCAATAGTGACGTTAACAATAATGCTGAAAAACCACAAAACACAAAATCAATATTTCCCATGTTTGTATCCCATCAATCCTTTAAATATTTTGTACAAAATAGTGAACTTCAGGAATTGTTCTCAGTAGAGAATTCTCTTTTAAAAAAATCTGTGCAAGCTAAAGTGGATACTCTTCAATTCAATCCTTCATCTGAGCCTCATACTGAACACTCTGCAGAACTAACATGTAAAAAGTGTTGCCAATTTTTTAACAAGTATATAAAACTTACTGAATCTCAAATCAAGTTCTTATCTCATACAACTATTTCACAAAGTCAATCAGAACTGTGGCATAACAGTAGAAAAATTAGAATAACAGGCAGCACTGCTCACAAGGTTCCAATCCGTGACACTACAAATAGTGATAACTTCATTAGAGAGCATTTATATCCTTCCTTTAAAGGCAATAAATTCACAAAACATGGACAGATTGGTGAAAAGCTTGCAAAACAACAACTGCGTTTGGCTGGAATACAAATAGAAGATGCAGGGACCATCGTTTCAGGTGAAGATCCCTGGCTCAGTGTTTCCCCCGACGGAATAATAACTGATGATAATGGCACACAATGTCTTTTAGAAGTAAAATGCCCAATACTACAAAATGACCAGACCCTTGACAGTTTATTTACAGCTGGTAAATATGATGTTGTAAAATCATTGCAAAATGATTCTTTGTCCCTAAAGCAGAGCAGTTCACGAGGATATTATCTTCAGATACAATTGACTTTGCATGTTACACATCTAGAATTGTGCAAACTTGTTATATGGACAGCTAATGAATACAAGATCATTAATGTTCAACATAACCAACAGTTCTGTCAATCATCAATTTCAAGGTTATGTTTATTTTACTTCAACAAACTTTTACCCAGAGTAGTTGATGACTTTGAATCTGGCAGATTAAAGATTAGTAGAAAATATGAAAAATTTTCAAACTGATGCAAATAAAACTTGTTTCTAACATAAAAATCAAATATCTTTTCATTCTGGGGTAATCATTTATTACAAAATATAATATGTACACATTTTTTCAAAAGTTTGGTGCGCAGCGACATCAAAAAATCAATGTCTGATAAAAAAGTAAATTCAAATAGTTAGTAGAAGTGTGGAGGTCAAGAAGCTTAAACAGTATTTGTTGACCGACATGCAAAGACTTAAGTGTGCATGAATGTACCGGTACTTAACTTCACATTAATGGAGTTTCAATGTTTTTTTTTTAAATGAACAAAAGAAATTCGTTTTTTTTCTGTATAAAAAATACTTGTACTGTGATCAAAATTGAATTAACATATTAAAATTTTGGCAAACTATTGATTGGAAACTAAGTGAATTTAGATTACTTGTCAGACATAAAACTTTTGTACTCACTCCCATGTTATGCTCAATAATTTAAGAAATCAGCCAGAATGGTTTTTACCTTAATACAAATGATGTGCCCAAGCACAGTATCTTTTTTAACAAATATCAGTGCAAATTACATTGACAAATATTATAATAATGTGAAAAAATTATGTTATTATAAAATATCCTACTGCAACCTGCTGATGCAAAGATATTAAAAACAAAATTGACAGGTATAAACTGATTGCAGTAGTGTATAGCCCTGGGGTGGGACAATACACGGATCTAGGATACAACATGATAATGTTACATATCTAGATGCATGCTACATGATACAATACAGATCTTGATAATATGATTAATTAGAAAATGCAGCCAATTAAAAAAAACTTAATATCTTATTTCATATTTTTTACTTTAAATGGACAAATTTTTCTATATCAAATCATGGGCTTTGAAATCAATATTTGATGTTCATAAATTTTTTTGACTAGAAATTTACAAAAACAATATAAATTGTACATATTGCCAAACGTCTATACACAAGTTGATTAAAATAGTAGTGTAGTTTATCAAGAACACTTACTAAAGATTCATTCTTAAAAAGTCATGTACATTGATATTGATTAATGAAAGTCTGTAACCAAGTTGAGTTTACAGAAAAAAAATTTCAAAAGGTTGTTTGTGAAATGTTTCAAACCAATATTTAAATACATGTATTGTAAACCGTATCTTAGAAAATAGTATGTATCAGTGTATCGTCCCACCCCTAGTAGTGAAAAATGAATTTCATAATTTCACCATAATCATTATTTACTCATCATCATCTTTTATAAGGTCAGATCTTAAATTAACCAATGCAGCACAAACAATCAAGTATTTACTAAGTTTCTTCACCGACGTAACTGGAACAATCTGACTCAATATGCGGAACACCTTTAATCGTCTAATAGCCCGTTCAACGTGAATCCGTACCGTGGCAATTCTTCTGGTCTCTGTAACATCCTCTTCTGAAAGTTGGTCTTTACCTTTTGTAAAAGCTGGAATGTTAAGTTTCACTTTCAGAGGAAAGAGTAGGTCATCGATGGTAAAACCTCGATCGGCCATGATTTCATCCCCAGGAAGAAGGTAATTCAAAATCCCAGATTCTTCCACAATTGCTTTATCACTAGACCTTCCTCCAAAGCCCTTAGATATAAACATAATCTGACCATGTGGTGCAATACCAACCAAATACTTCCCTGTGTTGTTGGACTTGTAGTGACTGTATGTTTCTCCTCTGGTCTTCAAGTTTTTTGCTCGTTGAATAAAAGTTTCTGCACAATCAATGATAACTGTAGTTTTGGGAAAGTTCTCACAAAAAGACTTTGGCATGGTTGCTCTAATTGTTTCACGTGGAAGCCAAACTATTAAGTTTTTTAGTTTTGAAGCCATAAAAGAGAGTCTTTGATTAAAAATATTGCATGCATGAGACTCAGATATACCAAATCTGTTGGCAATATCTGCGAACAGTAAATTAAGTCTTAATTTAATAAGAACTAGTAAGACTTGATCTGACACAGGCATAGTAAATGTCAGTGGGTTGTTCAAACTTTCCATAACACGCAAAAGAGTTCTAAAAGTCTTTAATGGCAGTCCTGTGTAAAGTAAGGCTAAGGAGTTAGTTGTTATGTCAGCAGCACTGAGACGTACGTGTAAGGTGTTGCAGTTTACACCTTTTTCCTCCATCTTGATGACTCTTGTTTGTGTACCTGAATTCCTGGATCCTGCAAGGAATGGTCTTGCATATTCATGTTCACACAGTGTGAGATCCGTCCACTGTGTGCCTGCAGATCTGCTTTCTGTCATGCTCGTCTGCACAGAAGAAGATGTCATGTTTGGTTCAGTCTGAATGTTGAGGGTTTCAACTTCATCTGCAGCAGTAGCAGCCAGTTTTTGTTGTTTTATAACTTCTGCCCTGCAAAAAGATTTACAGTATAATACAAGAATTGACAAACATGAAAGCAAAATCATAAATTTCAAGTTCTATTAATAGATAGTAATTCAATTTTAGTTGTAACATGTCATTTGATTGGTAAAACGGTTTTATCCATTTTGTATAACATAACTTGCCTACGTCACAATGAGTTACGTCAAAATTGTATTACTCCACTTGACGTTAACGTTTAAAATATGCGATATTTGAAGCCTTTTACCAAAGGAAAATATGGAAAAATTGTCTCATTGTCTTCATTGAAACTAAATTAAAAGGTATGAAGCTTATTCCAACTTATGTTATACGATATAACATAATTTGGGGCAGTTTATAAAAGCGTAAACTGCCCAAAGTTATGTTATATCGTATAACGTAAGTTGAAATAAGCTTCATTCCTTAAATAGAGTTGTAACAATACAGGTATATTGACTGTAATGATCCTGAGTTTCAACAATACGCATATCGTACAAATCATCTTTTCAGAAAGTGATAGCAAAAATTTCCTTTACAATAAAAGTTAAAAAAAACAAAACAAGATGGCGCTCGAAAATGACCATTATGACCATTCTCATAGAGTATCTCCACATATTATACGGGGTAACTTTCACACTAACTTATTTAAATTTGGAAGTGGGGAGGGGGACTGATCTGTTGCTGTCAGGTATTTCTAAAAATAATATCAAAATAATATCTAATTATTTTCAGTGGCAGCAATACAAAATATATATTTATCTCTGCTCTTTCATTATCTGGAGTCTCACACATACCCATCCATCTTTTGTTCTGCAACAAACTTCCTTTTCAAAAGTCGACGACCAACTTTTATGGGAGCTTCATAACCTGTAAAAAATTTCTATAAATTATTGATACTTATAAAAAAATTCATCTTTGATGTATCCCCTCCTCCCAGCAAGAAACTTTTAAATAAATTCTTTATACTTTTAGTTGAGTTTTGGTGCATTTTTCACACAATTTTCCACATTAAATAGACAAAATCTAGCAGCATTAACCGTAACTTGTAGATCACTGAACAGATGAATAAAGGAGGTATGGTTGTATCAAACAACCACATTACCACTCTAAGGATCTTGTGCATAAACATAAATTGTGCAAACTATATAGTAAGTTACCATTTTTTCTTGAAACCCACATACAGTTCTCTTTAAAAATTTAATACTGTAGTGTGCATATTATAACCCGAGAAAATATAAGGCATGTAAACTATATGCTATAGATTATATTTTGTGCTTGCATTTACAAATTATTTCAAAACGTGGTAAGACACAGTAAATTAATAGTATGCCTTGTTTGTGAACGCGTCGTTGCAAGCATCGTTCTACTTTCACTTTACATCAATGTCAAATCTATTTTTAAACATTATGTATGCAGAGTTTTTATGTCATAAACAAACCTAAATTCAGACTGGGTATGGGATTTCTTGCAGTTGGTCGCCCATCTATAAAATGTGTTGAACACACAAACACATTCTTCGGCAAATCATTGCGATGCAGTGCTCGTTGCCATCGAAGTTTTTCGGGCTCCGCTTTAGGCATCTTGTGAAGGCTGTATGGAACAATGCACGGACAATCTTTGTGGAGAATGTCACCGTGAACTTTGCAGATAGAATGCTTCCACAAATAAATTTTTTTTCTGTTGTTAAAACAGTTAAATACCGCACATGATTCGCCCCCTCCATCTTTATACATCTTTCACGGCTCACGGGTTTCACGGTTGTAATGGCGGATGCATCACGTGACATGTGATGGCTACGCTCTGTAACTATGACGTAATTGCGGGAAAAAGTTGTGTATACATCCAGAGTTTAAGAATACGATTTTTAAAAAATTGAAAATTCGTGAATGCTATTTATCATTAACCAGTATCTCGACGATAAAACATCAAATTTAATTCTTTACCAAACGTCCTCCCGGTCAGTCATTGTTAGTGTTGGTGATATGAAATATAGAGAAATAAATTGTTTGAGGACGTCTTGTTTTCTCTTCTCCCATTGGTAACGCGTAGTAAAAAGTTTTTAAACAAAGCAAACGGCATTTTACAAAAAGGAAAACGAGAAGAAAAAAACCGTGTCTATTTAGATTAAAAACACAACGCATCAATTTGTATTTGATTAATCCACATACGTTTTTCCCTTCTCCCAGGCATTTCGACTATACAGAAAAAAAGGATCAGCAAATCCTTTGGTAATATTAAAAGAAAAAGGTGTTGTACCTTCAAAAGACACTATATCCCACAGGCCTTTAGATCGCTTTGAAAAAAAAAATTGTGTGTATTTTTTTCCAACACCTCAATTTTTTTTTTCTAAGCGATCTAAAGGCTTGTGCTATATCCGAACAGTTATTACAGAGACTACCAAATATATCACGGCGTCCCTGGAAGAATTATTTTTAAATATTTCAATAAATTCTAATTTAGTTCAAAGAAAGCCACGCTGTTGTATACAAACATTCCAAAAATAATCTTTCATGTTTCATGGTTCGACACATGGTTAAATTTCCTTTCATCACTATAATTCTCATCGCTATAATCCCCCCCCCCCTTTAACATGTTTAAAATGAATATACAATGTCTTCCTTCTGCATGAGCCGAGAATGTTAGTTGGTTGATTTGTTTTTGTACATGCGTATATACATGTAGATTAAAACTGGTGTTGAATTCCGAAAGAAAGTCATGTAAACCTATAGGGTTTAGCAGAGACATATTGTGTGAACATTTTAAACTTAGACAATATTAATAACATAATCATTTTTAGTTTTTAGCAGTTAAAATGAAATGAGATAAAGGTTTATTAAATCAGAATGTATATTATTAGTGACGCAAATTCGGTGACTTTATAATTGTAAAGAGGACTTCATTTTGTTAACAATTATTATCTTGTCAAAACAAATTGGATTTTGGTGTTATTCAAATACACTATAATTTGTTAGATCATTTTGTAATGAAATTGATCCGAATAGACCAATCAAGCCCATCGATAGTAAGTAATAAAATTTGAACGGAAATACAATGGTATTATTAAGAGTTTTGACTAAGAGCAATAAAATTGGGAACTTTGAAGTAAGTAAGTAAAAGAGCTTAAGGCTAGAACTCCTGTGGTGCAGAGATTGGGACTGAGCCCATAAATATTAGTAATGAGTGTTTACCTGTATTCGAGGGTGGTGCAATGTTGGGGTTCATAGGTCAACGGACAGATCTACGGACAAAGCGTAGGTGGTTACAGATGGTGAATTAGCCAATGAAATACATTTTTATATCTGGCACCATGGATACCTACTGAGCACAAAATACCCTGTTTAAGTCAGAAAAGAGTATTCCTGCTCTTATTTTATTCCCGTTTTAATTCCCGCTTTAATTCCTGGCTTTCTTCTTAGACTATAACATCTCTTTGGCATTTTAATATTTTGGGAATCATTCTTTTGGACTTTTATCTATTTATTATTTGGAGTTCAGTCTTAAATTCTTTTTATATTGGACGGATCCTTTGAACAGTTGTATAAAAAGTGTATTGGTCTATTCTGAACATATTTCAGATTAATTCTAAAAAACTATACGATCACGAAGAAAATTATAAATTGGATTTCTTTAATAAACTTTTGAAAACGCAGACAAGTTTTCATCATTGGCTTACATCCCATAAGTCAATTTGGTGCTCGTTGACCAGGATTTGCGAAGTACAATTAAGTTTAACGTTTGTGATCAAGGCTGAAAAAGGACTGTGAATATAATTAATGCTCGGAACCAGGAATAACGAAATTATTCATGGTCATATTGATATCAATGACCAAGGCAATGCGAAGTATAACTAAAATGTCAAACGCGGAGGGAAAATGTGGCAAGGTAGAACGTAAATTTCTGACCCAGAAGTATCTGTAGCCTGAATAAATTTTGATTTTTTAATAAGATTTTTTGGAACAATTTTTGGGTTATTGTTTCGGTTTGTTTTAAAGGATATTTATAATTTATTCAGGAAAAGTTTCAAAAATGAAGAAAACATCTGAAATTTTATGTAAAGTAAAAAAAACTTTATATTATAGTATTGATTCATTGTTACAAAGAATAAAAAGTAAATCAAACTGGAAAAAAAACATCTTGACCGTGAATTTCTACACAAGGAATGAATTTAATAATTTTGTATATATGCAGTGATGATAGTTCGCTTGTAATCAATGTTGTTTAAGAAAAAGAGAAATTATTAAGCAATATCTTTTAATGAACAGGCAAGAGAAAATGGTAATGAAGTTCACGTCAGATTTATTGTCACATTTGTTTAACATTGAATTTGAAAATTGACTAGATTTGTTTTGAAGTTTTGTGATCTCGAGAAAAGTGCAACACTTAATCAACAATACGTTGGAATTTATCGTGGACTAAATTTGAGGCATTTATTTTTAAATATGGCGTTGGTCTGATACCAAGGACGGTGGTTACGTCTGACCCAGTGTTAATGGGCCGTCATAAGTGTTTGAACTAATCCTAAGTTAAATTCGCTGTGAGGATGCGATTGTGAAAAGGATAGTACCGTGTTTATGTTTTGAGTATACCGACTGTGGATATCACAAGAAGTCGTGAAAATGAGGAATACGATAGGTGATAGCAGTCATTTGGAGATGCTTACAGATGAAGAAAACGTTGGAAACTAATGATATTTAATGATTTGTGTTGTATTTTTGAACGGATATACCAAGATTTAAGAAGTCAATTACAAATTCCTACGTTGGAAAACAAAAACTATCTTATTCAGACATAACGATTCAAATCTAAAATTTAAAGTTCGAGATACAATGATGGCTTCTAATTTGAAGGACGATATGCTACCGTCTGGAGTGGTGATAATTGCACTCCGTCATCTACTAAATCACCAGGACTGTATCCGCTGCGTGAACTTCAAAACTAACACGGAGACCTATGTTTCTTCTATTAGTGTGGAATATAACTTAAGTTTGATCTATACCTAAGAGTGGAATGAGAACATTGATTCCAAAGCGAACAAGTTTAGTGAGGAGTAGTGAAGGTTCCAGTAGTGAACGGTAGTAAAACCATATATTTACGTAGAGTTGTTAGGTGGACATATATTGGACACATATAATGGACCTATATAATCAATGTAACCGTAACTTAATTTCGGGAACAAGAAGAAGACGTCCGCGAACTTCCTATGTTGTGCGACTACCGTATGCAATTAACAATAAAGAAATCGTGACTAAATTATCTTCGAGGACTGTGGATTTTGTTTTATAAAAAGTAAACAATGCTGCGGGATTATTCTTACCTTGTGAACGAAATAAACGGTGACTAAGTTTAAAATTATGTTCTGGATCTAGCGGAGAAATTTCCAGTGTACAGGGAAATTTAGTGTGTTTAGACAAGTTTTCATCATTGGCTTACAGTCACGACTTATTTTTTTATGTAAACCAATAATCATTCTATGCCCCGCCATGAATATGGCTTGGGATATAATGTTTGTCATGTCGGACGTCTTCCATCCTGCCTTATCTCCTTCCGTCACACTTTGCCTTTAGCTAAGTTCAAAGCTCAGTTTCAAACAAACTAACCAAGATATTTTTATAAATAATTAAACTTCATACACAGTATAGCTACAGAAAAAAAAAATGACAGGAGAGTTGTACTGAGCCACCCACTTAAAAAAACGGTCCTACTAAACAGAGTACGCAGGTACATATGTACGATAGAAGACTTTAGAGTAAGCTACTAATAACTGTATATTTATTGCGGAAAAGTTTTTGAAATATTTCTTCAAACTGAAAGCCTTTTATTGCCTGACGTCACGCTAAGGATCAATAGGGTTCGAAGAGGTCACAGTAAGCCAGCAAAATTTTATGCATGCTGATTATCATCGGATTTGTTACATGCATTTCAGCAACAACAGTTATCTATTCTGTTAGCAGAAAAATAAACTTATTGCTAATACAATACATTGTAGTACATGTATTTATTTTCTCTAGCCTTTTTCAAGCATATATTAATTTCATGCGGTCGAGTTCTTATACGGATATATGTCCGTTTTACCTTTTTTCTGCGTTTCTATACTACTGGATTAGTCCATTTGTCCTCTAAGTAAGGGGTGACGCTATTATTTCGCGCCAAAATGTCACGTGTAGGTTTTTGCACCCTTTTTCTGGACTATTCTATTGAATGAAAACTGCATGAATTATGTCTGTTCTTTTTTCCTGGTCGAACTTTGGAAAAAAAAAAAAACAAACAAACAATTCGGTGACATTGTGAAGTGAGTTAGAAGTTACATCATTTAAAATAATAAAACATTTGATGTTGATCCCTCATCTCTGGGAAAAACTTCCTGAATCCGCACCATGGCCTTCATATATCGCCGTCAAGTTTGTTGGGTCATTTAAAGCTTTAATTTTTTTCCCCACGTTTCCAACAATCTTTGATACTTTGGCATACCCAAGAAACTATCAATCATATTCTACATGTACACGTCAGTCATAATTGTTAGATCCCCAGTTTCTTGTAGTTATCATATTTTCAGCTGCCACCTTTATATGTAGCCATGCTTCAAGCATAAATCAAATGTTTTTCCTTATTTACGTCATCCTCTAAAACCATTTTAGACTTGCGGACAGGGATGTTCATCTTTTCGTCCCGGGTTCGAATCTACAGCGGGACATGATCATGATTTCATTTTTTATTTGAGATACAAACAGTATTATATGTGGTTTATGTTTTGTGCAACATCTCCATAAATTACTCCAGTGAAATAATTTAACCCCCCCCCCGAAATGTAAACGTTTATAGTTTATCATGCTCATAGATTCTATAGATATTGATGACATAGTCAGCCAAGCTTTTTAAAAAGCTGTTACTTGTTTTATTATTTGTTCGTGCAAAGGACATTGGGTAGTAAAGGAGCTCTGGGAATGTTGCACAACAAAATTTGCTTGACGTGTGTACAATTCCGAACTTCTTTTCTTACACGTTATTCTATTGAGCTCGCTGCACTCGCTATTATACGGTTCTTGAAAATGATGAGATAGTAAAGTGTCTGCCATCCGTTCGTCTGTCTAGCTGTCTGTCTGTCAATAAACAATGTTTCAAAATACTACTCTTCATACCGTTTTGGTTTAATTTCAATATAACTTGGCACACAAGTACACATATCTAAGATACATAGTATAGTGCATCGGTTTTTGAATGCTTTTAAATGCGACGTCTTCAACAGTTTTTGTCTGAATTCAATATTGCTTGGCACATAAGTAGCCTTCACTAAGATTCAAAATATCGTGCATCCGTTTTTGACTTCGATGAACGGTGATGCCATGGTTACTAAAGATAAAAATTTCTGTATATAATTCCTTAAAAATGCTACTCCTCTTACAGTTTTAGTCATAGGCGCTTGTTTACATGATGGTGTATTTTGTGTATTATGTGTTTTTCTATATGTGCCTGAATACTCTCATTAAAATAAAAATAACAATTCGCCGAAATTAGCACGTTTTAAAAAATGTCATATTTACTGTATATAAAAAGAGTAAAGGAGCGTCACTCGCCATTTTGAAAATCAGGGGGTGCCTTTGTTCACACTTGATTTTAAACAATATCTACATTTTTCCTACAGGTGTCGGACAAGATCAAGCTTAAAAAAATGGTTGAATGACAACTCCCTACCATCTGTTGACCTACATATGCCGTTTTAAACAAGCAGTGAACCGAAACGTCCTCGATTCTTGTCCCTGTATATCGAAAGCAACGGAAGTGGCGATTTCGTCTATGTAAAATGTAGAGGCGACCCTGAAATACATGGAAAATCTAGAGAGGTCGGAAATCGGGCCAAACTTGTTTTCTTTAGATTTTCCGTGTAATTCCGGGACACCTCTACATTTTTCATTGTTAGAAATCGACACTAACGTTGGTTTCGATGTCTGTATATTGTATAGAGGATGTTTTGTGTTTACTGCATGTTTTATACGACAAGTTCAAATCGGCAGACGTTTGAAAGGTGTTATTCAACCATTTTTCAAGCTAGATCTCTTCCGACACCGGTAGAAAAAAATGTAGATATTGTTTAAAATCAAGTGTGAACCGAGGCACCCCCTGATTTTCAAGATGGCGAGTGACGCTCCTTTACTCTTTTTATATTCAGTAAATATGACATTTTTTAAAACGTGCTAATTTCGGCGAATTTTTATTTTTATTTTAATGAAAGTATTCAGGCACATATAGAAAAACACATAATACACAAAATACGCCATCATGTAACCAAGCGCCTATGGTTTTAGTTTGATTTCAATATAACTGGACACACAAGTAGACTTCAATGTGATACATAATTAAGTGCATCGTTTTTGATTTCGATGAACGGTGTTGTCATCATGATTACAAAAAATAGAAATGTATGTGAAATTCCTTTAAAACGCTACTCCTTCTACAGTTTTGGTCTGATGGCAATGGCTAGTTTTCTGTTCCCTTGTTATAAGTACAAACAAGTAGAGCTATAGTCTCGACATTGTGTTGAACCCGATGAATTATTTTGCCTCGATTATAGTCAGAAAAAAACTCATGGCTGAACATATCCAGTCATTTGGACGAGTCAAGATTAGTGACAGTGAAACTGTAAATTCGCTACCATTTTTCTACTAGTGAAACGTTGCTGATATAATGCAGGGTGGGACATGACCTTGACTCGAGTTTAAAGTCCCCAAGGATAAGATGTTTTTGGTTGGATGCATGGACAGAAAGAATATCTAAATAAAATGTTTGAAATTTTTCAGAGGGTAACACATGGATAATATTTTTATAACGAGAGCTAGTCATTGCTTAGATCAAGGTCATCTGGAGAGTTCAAGGTCACTTGGAAAGTTCAAGGTCACATATATTCCTTTACAGTCTTTTTCCTAGCTAAACATTGCAAGTTGCTTCACTTAAAAGGTTTAAATTTTCACTTATAGAACTTTAGAATGTGGCTTGACCTAGACTCAAGGTTACGTCTTCTTATCCGTAGCTCCAACGGAAGACCTACTCGTTGCTTTGCAACGAGCTCGGCTCTAGTTCAAGTACTCATTTTAAATACTGACTATTTTTTAAGTGCTCTAAATAACATTTTGCACAATATTTTTTAATCGTCTTTTTCTTTTCTTACGGAAAAGATTCTGCAAGTATAACGCAAATGATATATCCCGTTTTAGCACGTAAGCATGGCCTGAAAAATGTAAAATCGTTGTATATGCAATAAGGCATGTATATTTAATTGTTTTACAATTATATACGAAAAAAGAAACAATGACATTGTTTTTATTATTTATTTTGAATGATTATGCGTGGGTCTTTACCGTAAAGACTACAAGGTTGATAATACAGGATAGTGTTATGCATGAAGTGTGTATGTACGTAAAAACGGGAAAATTATTGATTCGACTTTAGAAGGTAACTTCGGATATCTCGAACTCCCGGATATCTCGAAGTCGTGCAGTGTTCTCCATCATTTGAAATGTTACTGTGTTGCAGAGTGAACGCGAAGCACTAAAATTTCGCGGTATTTTCAAAATCAAATTCGCAACTGAATCATTATTCATTATAATTACAAAAGAATACATGCACACATTCATTTAGAAAACGGTAATACGTTATTCAAAAAGTATGGTCGTACATATTGATAAAAGTAAAACCACGTTTTAGAAAAGCAGAGGAAATTCTGACCCAAACAGTCGAACTACATGTACTTTACATTTTTGAATGTAAATTTGCCATGATTATTTACTAGTATCAGTTTTCTTGATCGAGTTATCGCATTACAAAAAGTAAACTTCAGAACAGTAAAATATATTTAAGAGTTCCTTGAATATGTTGAGAAATTTTACGCAATTTATTAACATTAATTAATTGATTTCGTTACGATGTTATGTTTGACTTACAGTGCTATTATAATTCTAGAGCCGTGGCTCTTTAGAAAAGACATTTATATGTATTAAAAAAATATAATTAATTTTATTGCCACTACCAATTAACTGTTACATGGAAGTGTAAAAAAATATTTATCTTTGTTTCTTCATGCGTGAAGTCCAGCGAGGGCCTACGAGATAATTGATTATGCAAGGTGAAGACCTAGTAATTAAGTGCTCTAATTGTTGGATTAAATTTTAATTTAGAGAAAATATTTATGCATAGGTTTTCTAATTATCACAGATCTTACTGTGTCGGCAAAATTCTTACTGTGTTGCATGCATAAAATTTGAATCGTTACTGTGTCGGAGAAAATTTTACTGTGTCGGGAGCAACACAGTAAAACAGCTCATAGAGAACCCTGTCGTGTCCAGGTCCCCTCAACTTCGAGATACTGATATTTCATTGTAATTACCTCAGTGGTTCCTTTTTCATTTTTACTGGCCATGGATGTGAAGCTTTCAGTTTTTAGACTGAAATGAAATATGCATGGAAATTTTAGCTTCACAATTCACACTGATGGCAAAATCTAGCTATGTTGAAATCATTTAATTAAAATTACCTGGTGAAGGGGATCAGTTTTTCGATCTTCATTAATGGTTGAGGACATGGGTTTGACAAGCTACAAGAAAAATGCAGATAGCATGTGATTCTTTGTAAAATCTCCAGCTACAGCCTGCGATAGTGCAAAAGCTACATACAGTCGGTCTGGTCTTGTACCCGAAAACATGTTTTCAAACGAGACATTAAGGAGACCCTTCGCCAAATTGTACATTTTTACTACGCTCTTTTTGTATGGATATTTTGCTGTTGTGCTTTCAAGCATTTTGGCATGGCTGAGTATTACGGCTGGGTTGATTTTACATTTGCAGACGCGTAGAACCACTTCTTCTAATTGTATTTTGTAATTTTTCCCAGTGGCTGTGGACGAAAGGAGACAAAATTCATCCCGTGTACGGTAAAATTTTAGGGAAATACCGACTTGATTGAGAATATATCGATCCATTTGGAAAAGTTCATGCATAATGGGTCCTTCAAGGTCAATACTTTTGCTCGCCTTTACAAGGAGAGCTCTTCGCAGCAATCCAGAATTTTTACCACTCTTAGCATTGACATCATCAAATTCTCCCGCGACATCATTCATCCACAACTGCGAGGTCAGCTGTGATGACTTGGCATCTGTACCATAGTTAATGAGAGTATTTAACATACTGAGGTAAGGATAATGCGCCCCAGAGCTATTGATGGGCTTGTTCTGCATGGATACATCCACTTGACTGAAGAGTGATGGTAGTAATAAATTTACAGGACCAATGTTGTCATCATCTACAAGGGCTATATCACCGTTCATAACTTTTAACTTGACATAAATTCTACTTCTCTTGAGATCAATGTAATCCATTCCGTTTTGTGCAGAAAGCTGAAATTCGATTGGAGAACTTCCAGAGATTTGAGATATTGGACGTACTTCTTGAAAGTAAATGTTTTCCACTGCAGTCTGAGTTGGTGGTACGTCAAATAGAGAAAGCTGGCTAGGCATGGCTTCTCTAAAAGCTTCCTGTGATAAAATAGACATGATTCAATACAATCCAAAGACGTCTGACTTTAATTTCACGACTTTACTTCGTTTTGTTGTGCGTCCTCCTTTTGACGTGGTTGATTTCTGACTGGGACGTTTAGTGGTTCGCTCGTTCTTTTTTATATTTTCCCTTTTTATTTCACTTTTTGCTTGCTCAACTATCTGCTCAGCTGGTGAGGTCATGTTTATTTTGAGATTTTTATCACCTTCATCCACGTCCTTAGCATATGCATCAATAGATAGCATAAATGGTGACGTTTTATTACGCAGACCTCCACCTCGCTGATAACCTTTCATCGTGTGGTCAGTATAAGGATTCACATTTCCTTTATTTATTTGCATATAAAATCTTGTCCATTTTCTGGTATCAGGTACATACAGCTTTTTATTAAAATCCATGATTAAAACGGATAGCGAATTAAATGAAGTGTCACCCACACGTCGGAATCAATGAATGTTGCAGGTAACCCCTTGTCGTCCTTTAAATACAAATGCAGGTAGGTCAAGTCAGTGATCTTAATAGGAATATAGTAGATTGGATAAAATTTCTCATTCCAACCATAAGACGGATCACTTTGAATAATACGCAATAAAGGTTGATCCCGACCATTGACGCTTGAAAAGTTACAAATGTTTGAAAAGACGAATAATGGTTTTAGATTTAATGTTGTAATGGGTTTTGATGTTTCTTTGTCAATGACTGTCTTTTTCGGTGATGACAGCGTAAAAAATTCAGATATACCAATTTTCCAATATCCATGTAAATCTAGAGTGTTTTCAAGATGAATTCTAAAATCATATGGTTTATTTTCAGGGTAATAGTTTATAGTGTCACTTGACTTGACAAATATATATTTCTCCATTAGTTCACTTTATATTAACAACATCTGATTCTCTAACCCACTGGTTAAACTTTTCAGGCCAAGATTCAAACTTCACTAAGAACTCAGTTTTTCCTTTCTTCGTCCTCTTTTTAATTATTTTCTCCACTATCCACAAAGTTTCCTCGTCTTTCTCTACTATTTGTAATTCGTTTTCGTAAAAGTCACCCTCAATTAATTCCTCATTAAAATCCTTCACCTTATACATAGGTATTCCCTGCAGATGAAATCGTTTAGCAATTTTAAACACCTCTCCTGTAAATTGTTGGTTATATCCTCTTCGAAATATATGTTTTAAATGTGAAAGTCTTACTAAATCGTTGACTTTATATCGGTATTTAATTCTTCTCTGTTTTTTCTTACGCTCGACTTGTTTTTCTTTTCCTCTGGTTTTAATATTTTTTAGATATAAGTTAGCCCAAACATCAGCTTCGTTCTCCTTGGTAACCTCCTTCGGTGCAAGTCCATTAAGACTTCTGTGTGGAGTAGAGTTGTAATTTCGTACAATATCAGTCAAAACATCTACATATCTGTATGTTCTGTTTCTTTGAAAGTAACGATAAAATCTACCCCGTATCGTGCGTATAACTCTCTCAGCAATAGATGCTTTTGAATTTTGATTGGCAAAAATGAGTCGAACTCCTTCACCTTTTAGATAATTCTGTAGTAAATTATTTTTAAATTCTCCACCACGATCGCTTCTTAGTGTTTGACATTTGACACCGGATTCAAATATTAGTTTTATTGCATTTGATACATCTCTTGCTGACTTTTGCTTCAATGCTACAATTCTTAAATATTTCGAGAGTGTGTCTATTAATATTAATAGAAATTTTATACCATCATTCTCTTTTGACAGATTCTGAACGTCCATGAGGTCCATACTCCACTGAACATTAATGCCACTGACACGAATATTTGGTACTTTCTTAGGTCGATGAACTTCTTTCTGCAGAGTATACGCATCCTGCTTTCTGAGCCATTTCGAAATATAATATTTACTGAATTTAAAATTCTTGTTTGATTTCAACACTTGGTACAGTTTTTCTGGTGTAGTAAATGTCGCCGGATTGCTAATGTTGTAATAGTAATTTTCCAAAAATTCACTCTTCTCCTTTTCACTCATGCCTGCCCATACAGTGGCTGGAACGTTATTGTTGACAAACCAATCGTGTAGAATCGTTCGTGTATCGTGAGTGATCGTTCGTTTAACGTGAAAGATCGTTCGTGTATCAGACTCAATCGTGTGCGTTTTTAATCGTGCAAGATCGTGCGTTTAGAATCGTGTAAATTTCGTTTTGTAAGTTTTTATCGGAATGTTATTTCTAAAATAAGCATTTTCCTTGTTTGTTTTTCTTAATATATTAATTAAAATCCAAGTAAAATGAAAAAGCGTAATTTACATAACAGAATGCAGAACGAACTAATTATCGCTCGTAAACAAGCGATATAGTAAGTCGTACAATATTAAGCGTCAAATAGCGCGATCAATATTGTGATAAAACGTACTTAGATCTCAAACACCTTTCTGAAATCCTGATTTAATTATTATTTACTTCTTATTGTGGTCAAGATAATCTTGATATCAATTCATTGAAAATAAATATTTTTTTTTTTACAAAGAAATAAACATTTCTCAATGCTTACATAGTTAGTTAGTCGACAAATATACATACACACGGCATGAATTTCGGGAGATTTGATTATCTGTGTTTATCTCTTGAGCTTATTTGTAACTAATTAATTTTAAATTTCTGCAAATAAAAAAAGTTGAATAATTAGCAAGTTTATCAGACATTGAATAAATAGAAACATAAGGATAATATTTTAATTATAATTTAAGACATTCAATGCTGCCATTTTTGTTGCATCGTATCCCCATTTCCCCTGCATATCATGATATCCAATTCAATCAAATTATATGACCCACATACATGTACATCATCTAATAGAACGAACAAAGTCCGTTTTCTTTGATTGGAGAATTACCTTAGAAATAATTATTTTTAATCTGAAATATTAAGTCTTGCATATATTTAGTTACAGAAATATCAATGTCCTTTTTTTTTAAATTTATGAAATAATATTGATAATTCTTTGAAAGCTTAAATAAGTATTAAGCTTTATTTCGTTTTGAAAATATAAATTCCTAAATATTTTGAACGTTTTGAGTGAAGAAACGTGCGTTTGCGTTAATAATCGTGTAAGATCGTGTAACGTGTAGAATCGTGAACGTGAAAGATCGTTCGTGTAACAGGTTTAATCGTGCGGAATCGTTCGTGTAACGTGATCGTTCGTGTAAGTTGTCAACAATAACGTTCCAGCCACTGTAACTTCTGATTAAGTGTAGCTATGACATTCATATTTCACATGTGTATTCCTTGTGACAAGACCTTTCTTTGGGTACCACAAAATTTGACCTTTTGACCTTGACCTTGGAGATAGACCCACTTTTACATAACAGATCATATCTTTTACTTTGGTCCTAACCTTCGAATGATAGATACTAGGACTTCCATATTTCGAACATGGGTTCCTTGTGGTAAGACCTTTCATTGGATACCAATAACCTTGACCTATTGGCATTGACCTTGGAGATTTCTAAACTTGTGATAAAACTTTAACCTTGGTCATAACTTTTGAATGGTAAAATATAATAAGACTTTCATACTTCACATATTGAATCAATGTGAGAAGTCCTTTCATTGGATACAAAGGAATTTGACCTTTTGACCTTGACCTTGGAGATAGACCCATTTTTACATAAAAATCCTAACTTTTACTTCAGCCCTAACCTTTAAATGGTAGATACTAGGACTTCCATATTTCGAACATGGACTCTTTTTGGCAAGACCTTTCATTGAATACCAATAACCTTGACCTATTGGCCTTGACCTTGGAGATTTCTGTTCTTGTGATAAAACTTTAACCTTGGCCATAACTTTTGAATGGTAAGAGATAAGACTTTTATACTTCACATATTGAATCAATGTCAGAAGACCTTTCATTGGATACAAAGAACTTTGACCTTTTGACCTTGACCTTGGAGATAGACCCACTTTTACATAAACAAGATATGTTTGAAAAACACTGATAACCCCGTATGGCAACATAGCAAATATTAAGCTTTTATTAAATGGAAATTTAATTAATTGGTACCGAAAGTAGGGTATTCTCACTGGAAAACAATTGTGAAATTTGAAAGTAAGCTAATGTAAAAGGTTTTTAATAAGTACACAAATCCCCAAGGTCAAGGTCAAAAGGTCAATGTAATTAGTATCAAATGAAAGGTCTTGCCACATACAATACTTATGTAGAGCATTAAAGCCCTTGCCGTTATGGTTAACGTTCAAGTTCTTAAAAAGTAGGTCAAACTCCAAGGTCAAGGTCAATGGGTCAAAGTTATTGTTATCAAATGAAAGGTCTTGTCATAAGGATCAAATATATAAAGTATGAAAGGAACTAGCTCTAAGTCTTTAAAATTATGGTCAAGTTCGCTTTTTTAAAGTAGGTCAATCTCAAAGGTCAAGGTCAAAGGGTCAAGGATCTTCATATCCAATGAAGGGTCTTTTCACAAAGATTACATATATAAGGTATAAAAGCCCTATCTCTTATTGTTCAAAAGTTATGGCCAATGTTAAAGTTTTTCACAAGTACGAAAATCTACAAGGTCAAGGTCAAGGTCAAAGGGTCAAGATTGTTGGTATCCAATAAGGGTCTTTTAACAAACATTACATTTGTGAAGTATAAAAGTTCTTGTATCTACTGTTCAAAAGATATAGCCAAAGTAAATTTTTTTAATTTTTCTTAAAAAGTAGGTCAAACTCAAAGATCAAGGTCAAAGGGTCAAAGTTATTGTTATCAAATGAAAATTCCTGTCATAAGAATCAAATATGTAAAGTATGAAAGCACTAGCCCTAACTCTTTTAAAATTATTGTAAAGGTTTGCCTTTTTAAAGTAGTTTAAGCTCAAAGGTCAAGGTCAAAGGGTCAAAGATCTTCATATCCAATGAAGGGTCTTTTCACAAAGATTACATATATGAAGTATAAAAGCCCCATCTCTTATTGTTCAAAAGTTATGGCCAATGTTAAAGTTTTTTCCTAAGTATTGAAACCTACAAGGTCAAGGTCAAAGGGTCAAGGTTGTTGGTATCCAGTGAAAGGTTTTTAATCAAACATTACATATGTGAAGTATAAATGTCCTGGTGTTTACTGTTCAAAAGATACGGCCAAAATAAAATTTTAAAATTTTCATGTAAAAGTGGGTCAAACTCCAAGGTCAAAGACAAAAGGTCAAATTTGGTGGTACCCAAAAAAAGGTCTTGTCACAAGGAATACACGTATGAAATATGAAAGTCATAGCTCCACTAAATCAAAAGTTATGGGTAAGGTTAAAGTTTTTGTGGACAAACAGACAAACAGAGAGACAGACAGACAGACAGAAAGACAGACACGACAAAAACTATATACCCCCCGAAACTTCCTTTACGGGGGCATAAAAATCCCAACTTTTACTTTGGCCCTAACCTTTGAATGATAGATACTAGGACTTTCATATTTCAAATATGGATTCTTTGTGGCAGGACCTTTCATTGGATACCAATAACCTTGACCTATTGGCCTTGACCTTGGAGATTTCTGTACTTGTGATAAAACTTTAACCTTGGCCATAACTTTTGAATGGTAAGAGATAAGACTTTCGTACTTCACATATTGAATCAATGTGAGAAGACCTTTCATTGGATACAAAGAAATTTGACCTTTTGACCTTGACCTTGGGGTTTGACCTACTTTAAAAAATGTTTTAAAATATGACATCTCACTCACAAAGACACCGAAAGCGGGGGACCACAATTCTTTGAATTTGCTTGTTGAATATAAAGCCCTCCTCCTCCAATAATTTTTAAAGCAATGCGTTTTAATAATTTTCCACAAATGTATAAACTCTTCGTGATCGCACTCATGGTTTTTCCTGTGTAGAATACTACGAATTTTAAGGTTCATATATGCATATTCAAAATACATAATTAATTTTATATATTTTGATTCCAGACATGAATGTTCCATTTGTGATGGGAGTTTTATTTCGCACCCATTGCATCTTTCTTTACATGTACTTTAGATCATATCCCAAACACTTTCAATACATAAAAGAAAATCAGTTCGTAATACTTGTGTTGAACATTCATCGTCTAACAATAATATTATTCTGAATGTTTTAAAGCAAAACAGACTCATACGACTATATTAATTATGAATATATAAGACTCGTATATGTACAATGTAGAAAATTGAATGACATTTTTTCGTTCTTCAGAATGAATCGTTTTTCTTTAAACAGAATAAAAAAAACCGTGTCATGTATTGTTCTCAAAAAGAAATTTTTAAAAAAGAATCTATG